>NC_135968.1:29843603-30143960 GCF_053455715.1 Rhinoraja longicauda | reverse complement strand
AAGGATAGCGGAGTGAGGGGGTATGGGGAGAAGGCAGGAACGGGGTACTGATTGAGAGTGATCAGCCATGATCGCATTGAATGGCGGTGCTGGCTCGAAGGGCTGAATGGCCTACTCCTGCACCTATTGTCTATTGTCTATAACGCTGATCCTCACCCAGTCACATGTGCAGGTTTAACAGGGAGCCTAGAAAGTGAACTGTGAAACATCCAAACACACTCAAGTCTAACTGCAGAATCAGTTTATTTCCTGTTCCCCTCCATGCAAAATCTAGCAGTGGAGCACAGCCAGCAGAGCTCAACCACTAAGTTTGGGACTTTGACATGCATACAGAACCTTAAATTCTTCATACTACTGTAGCAAAAGCCACTTCTGCTGTTACGGCTTTGGATCACTGGTTTCAAACCATGACAAATGTATGATATAAAATAATAAATATAATAAAAACAAAATGTGAAAATGAATTTCCCAAATTATGAACTTGAAAAATGTACATCCTAACACAAATTATTGAGCCACACAATAATTAAGTTCCAATTGGTAGAGGGATCATAAAGTTGTTTTGGTAGACACGTGGAAACAAGTCATGAGAATTTTGTCCAATTCCAAACAACAAATTAAGAACGTCAACGTATTTGAAAGGAAGCGAGGGAATTTTACCAGGCTAGTATTAAGTACCTCAGCGCATCAGGCAACATCTCTGAAGAACATGGATAGGTGACATTTCAGACTATTCTGAAGAAGGGCCACAACTCAAAACGTCACCTATCCATGTTCTCCCTTTGAGGTATTCCAACAGTTTGTACCTTTATTTCTAAACCAGAATCAGCAGTACCTGGTTATTCCAAGATTTTTCTCAGGAGCATTAACACCTTACATGCAGCATTACCCATGAATAATTTACATTAAATCAACCATCGTTGCAAATAGAAAGCCATGCTAATTTTCTTTATTCTTCTTTTGGTTCCGGTTACTTGGTGTATTATTGACTTTCAATAATCTTGGAATCTTGATTTATTACTATGATGTGATTTTAAACAGCAATTTTATATTAAAGTGAGTACATCTATATATGATTCAACTGGATACTGTACCTCCAATTTCTCACTGAAATCCTCAGAGTAAGGAATAAACCTGCTGTCCACATCCCCCTTGTAAAACCATGTGCACCGTCTCACTTCAGTTGGCTCCTCATCCCAATACACAGCATTGCGCAGGCGGTCATATAAATGAATGTCATAACGACCACCATCACTTGACACAACTACATTTTCAGGGTCTGGTTGTACTGCAAGTGTAAACCAGGTTAGGTCTCTTTAAATTTTGTACCAACAATCAACAATAGCATCAAGGAATAAAGTATGATTAATATAATCTACAATAGAATGAAAAAAATATTTATACAACAAATAAGGGAAAGACTGCTTGACAATTTATTAATGAGCAAGTCCTATAAGTTTTAAAAATAATAATGAAACAAAAAATAGCATAAAAACAATCTCCACACTTATTGGTCAAAAGTAATGAAAGAAAGCAGGTATCCCAGAGACTTTTTGAAAAAGCCTCATAACAAAGAAATGACTAAAATTGTAATGCAAAATAGCTGAAAGATATTTAAGGACAGTAAACACTTCAGAAAAATATAAAGTCAGAAGTTTCAAACAAAATCCCAACGACAGAACAAAGGGACATACGTTCAAATGAACAAAACTAAAATTCAAAATAAATTCCAAAAAGTTTTATTCATATAAAAACACTGATAAAATAGGCATCCAACAGGTTGGTGGCTGGAGCTCCTGCTAAAGGTTGTAAAAAGCTTACGTGTGGTGTTCTTAGGATGACAAGTAAAAATACTTTCTATGTAGAGATCTCATTTAATCTCCCAGCATGTGGATAATTTGGCTCAGTTAGTAGTGTACTTTGTGAAATGTCATGTTGGCACAAGCAGGGCAGCCACATTAACTTATTTTTTCTTCTTAGAAACAGACAGAGTGGCTCAACTGTTTAAGATTGAAGGAAGCCCAATTATCAACTGGTGAGACTGAAATAGATATTCAGGCTTTCTCATTTGGAAGTTCACTCCGGTATTTTAGCTTTTTGTTTATATCTTCTCCGATGTTAGTCAATCATCTTTTGTTTCCCATTTCCTATACTGCAATCTACAAAACAAAAGATGATTGACTAACAAAATACAATGAAAATACAAAATATATCGCAAATTAGACACAACCCTGTGTTAAGCATGAATAAATTGTAGTGTATGGAACAAAAATTAAATTGAAAAAAAAAAAAATTTGAAAAATATTCACAGAAGTAATAGTCTTTATGAAATGGACAGATCTGCCAATGAATAGATCCCAGTTTGTCAACATTGCCAACAGAATCAAAAGATTTACTGCACTTGCATTAAGTGTGTTTTAAATGCCAGCAAACATAACTGACATAAAAAATGAACTGCAAAGCAAAAATAAATTTACTTCTTACACAAGGCAATTACATAATTATCCCTGTTAAGGATTCCAAATTGAAATTTAGACAGACAGAATAGAAAGAAGGAATTCAACCTTCTTTTCATACTCACCAGAGTTATAAACTTCCTCAAGGTTCGCAGTGTCCAGAAAACTAAATGGCATCCAGATTGGTTTTCCCTCTACCATCTTGCAGTAGAACCAGTGGGGTCGTATCGGCTCATAGAAATTATGTGGAGGACTCAGCAAAGGTTGTAATGCTGAGGATATAGGTTTAGGAGGAGGAAGCATTGATGCAGTTTGCCCAAAAGGTGCCTGAAAAAAAATCATAGATATGTCATTTTTGAAAGTATTAGACTTAAATTACAATATTTTTTGACAGTGAAAGTCTGTAAGTTTCAGACACGCACGTAATTTCTTTGAATGAAAGCTGGGGCTAATTTTGCTCATCACCTGCTCTTCCGTTAACTTGCGGCAGTGCTAAGTTTGGGGCAATTTATCCAAGATAACGGTAGGCGACAAAACTGCATTCGCAATGCAGATTGCATCAAAAACAAATCTGTTATCAACTTATGCTCTTTATGTTCCTGTAAAGCTGGGGTTTTTTAAAATTCCAGTTTGAACAGCAACACCCAGAGAACATGGAGAGCAAGATACAGTCGACCTATACCACTAAGTTTGGTGCCATCTGTAAATTTACTCACAATGTTAACTACGTTGTTATCCAAATCATTAGTGTAGATGACAAACAACACTAGACCTAGCAATGGCCCCTGCAGTACTCCACTGATCACGGGCCTCCAATCAGAAAAACCGCCTTGCACAACTACCCTATGACTCCTTCGTCCAAGCCAATTTTGAATCCAATTGACAAGTTCACCTTTCATTCCATGCAGTCTAATCTTCCACAATCCCACCATGCGGGACCTTGTCAAAGGACTTGTTGGAATAAATATAGACAACTCCAATGCCCTGCCTTCAACAACCCTCTTGGTGACCTCTTCAAAAAAATTGTCATATTTGTGAGATACAATTTCCCATGCACAAAGCCATATTGATTGTCCCTAATCAATTTGTGCCCCTCTTAATGCTGGTAAATCCTGTCCCAAAGAAACCCCCTCCAACAATGTTCCCAACAGGCTGATATCAGGCTCAGTGGCCTGCAGTTCCCTGGCCTGTCCTTGCTACCTTTCTTAATGATCGAGTAAAGGAACTAAGCTATGCACAAAAGCCACCTCAATGTGTGAATTGAAAGTTTGCTAATCATGGAGACTTGTTGAAATAGTTAGGAGGCAGAGCAGAGACGTCACAGGAGCGAGATGTAAAATTAAACTAACCTTCATTATCAAATGTTCAATCATTCAAACCTGGACAAGTCAGTAAAGCAACAATGGTAATTATACTGATTTTTTTTTCTCATTTGTGTAGAGGATAATTATCCTTGTAATTTATTAGGTATTTACGCACACCAGCCCTGTAGACTTGCATTTAAATTGAATGCTAAAACTATCTTAGCATGAGTCCCAAAGGATAAGCTACAAAAAATAATTATCTTAATTAAATCCTGTTGAAGGTTTCTTCAGTGGAACTAATATTGTTAATCTAATTTTGAAGATGGACATGGAGCTTTTTAAAATAGATAATTACTTTTCTTTTATACACTAGCTGTGAGATAATTCCTATTCAGTGGACCTACATTGTGGTAGCCACACTGTGCTGCTACCAAGTCCATACTACATTTTATTTGTAGATCTGACTATTATGTAATCTGGACTTTTACATCACGAAAAGAGGATTGTTATTAAGCAATTAGCACATTATAACCATGATTAGACTTCATGTTATGCAAAGAATGCATTGGATTTAGAACATTTAATTATTGTTGTCGAATTTGTAAGCTGCAAAAGAAAACAGTCAGACACCACTGCATTCTATGTTCTAGGCTTGACACGAGAGATACAAACTATATTGGTAGTCAATGGTGCAACTTATTTTTTTCTCCCGATATATCTATATCTCCATATAGATATGTTAACATGGCACATCTTACCTGTGGTGGAGAAACTGGAGGTGTCTGGTAAAGATGATCAGTTGGTGTGGCAGACTGAAATGGAGGCATGTGTTGATGACCTTGGCATGGGCTTTGTTGAGGCTGGTGAGCACCAAGGTAAGGACTGGCTCGACTGCTCTGGGAAATTTGGCGATAAGGATTATAATTCTGCTGGGTCTGAGGTTGGGAGACAGATGTGAAAGCTGTTGATGCGGAACGTCCGGGCTGATTATTCTGATAGGTTGTACTGACGTGCTGAGAGACTGGAGGTGTCATGAAGCCAGCCTGAGACGATGGGCTCTGAAATGCAAAGGAATCCTGCACAGAATGTGCTGAAGAAGCTACAGGTACATCAGCTGGAGTCTTTGAGCTTGCGACTGTCCTTGCAGGTGGTGTTGCCGTTGTACAGGGATGGTGTCCAATATTTGCAAAAGGATCATTGTTGGTTGCCGTCTGAGAAAAATAGTTGAAGGCTGGTGGCTGGCTCATGGGAGCAGATGTCTGACCCACAAAACTGTCCTCCTCACCAACATCTGTTGATTCATCTGCTGGAAAACGTAAAACAGTCAACATTCTCAACTTTATCTATATACTAAAACTCTCGTTTGTTCGCTTGTTCCTGAACTACAGCCAAAACGGTACACGACAATTTTAGCCCCACCTTACGCACCGTCATCCCGTGGTCCTATGGAAGAAGTTTCATTGAAATCAATCAATCTATCCATCTGTCTATCTAGGGGACAAGTGGGGGTGGGGTAGGGGGGATGAAGTTGGTCAGTGGGGGGAGGAGGGGGGGGATAAGGGGGATTGAGTGGGGAGGGTTGTGGGTGCTACACCAATACAGGAGAGGCTTTGGGTCCAGGGCTCACTCAGTGATACCCTCTCCCCTTCCCTGTTCCCCCTCTACGAGGAATGGGCCCAACGGGTCCACTTAGTCTAGTCAGTTATATTTTTAAAGTTATTCACATTTTAAAGTTTAAAAAACCGTGCATGCGCAGTTGAATCTCGGTTGATCTGGTACTTACGTAAGATGGCCGCTGCATCCGCGCGATGCACAGAACAACGCGCCCGCGCCTGCGCAGTTGGGGCTCGTTGAGCAGGGCACGGCCGCCTGCCTCTTGGGAGCGGGTTTGCTGGCTCCGTAGCGGCAGGAGAGCCAGGCCTGGTGCCAGGGTAAGCAGCCGGAGCCTGGGCCCGAGCCTGGAAGTGATCAGTTAACTGCGAGCATGAGGTGGGCCAAGAGGAAAGGCGGCAGCAACAGCGGTGAGGCCGGGCGTTGGTGGAGGCCAAGGCCTGGCGCTGGGCCTGCCCTCGGCTCCCCCGTCCCCCCTCCTCTCCCCGGATGGCTCAGCACCTTCCCCACGCCGCCCAGTCCAGTAGCCTAGCAGCAGTGGGAGAGCCGCCGCCGTCTACACTTGAACATCACCGCACCGGGACAGGACTCTCCCCTCCCCCACCAATGCTATGGCAACCGCGGTTTGTCTCTCAGGTTGCTATTAAATCTTTCCTCTCTCACCTTAAACCCATGTCTTTTGGTTCTTGATTCCCCTACCTCGTGTAAAAGACTCTTGTGAATGTATCCTATCCATTCCCCTCATGATCTCCTACACCTCAATAAGCTCAGCCCTCATCCTCCTGTGCTCCAAGGAATAAAGTACTAGCCTGCTCAATTTCCCCCTATTGCTCAAGTCTCCTCAAGTCCTAGCAACATCTTCATAAATCTTCTCTGCGCCCTTTCTAGCATAACAACATCTTTCCCACATAGGGTGACAAAACATAACACAAGTCTCCAAATGTAGTTACAAAATTATAAAAAGCAATCAAATGCATTTCAATAATTTGTTAACTCAATTTAGAATTGTAAATAACTTGAAACATGCCTCTCTCTCACAGAGCCATTCTGCACATTGAAATAAATAGCAGTTGAATCTACACAAGATCTAACCTGGTACCATTTTAGTGGTTGTATTAATCTCCAACACCATTACTGATCTCATCTCTTCCAGCTCTCTGCCCCCTAAAGCCTCCAACCTTATTGTTCCCCAGCCACGCACGGCCCGTTTTTACCTTCTCCCCAAAATTCCCAAACAGAACAGTCCTGGCAGACCCATTGTTTCTGCCTGTTCATGTCCCACCGAATTAATTTCCACCTACCTCGACTCCATCCTATACCCCCAGTCCGATCCCTACCTACCCATGTCCAAGACACCTCACATGCTCTCTGTCTCCTCAATAACTTCCGTTTTCCAGGCCCCCACTCCCTCATCTTTACTATGGATGTCCAGTCACTCTACACCTCCATCCCCCACCGGGAGGGTCTTAAAGCCCTCCGTTTCTTCCTCGACTGTAGAACCAGCCAATTTCCATCTACCAATACTCACCTCCACCAAGCAGAGCTGATCCTTACCCTCAACAACTTCTCTTTTGACTCCTCCCACTTCCTTCAAATCCAAGGCGTAGCTATGGGCACTCGCATGGCCCCTAGCTATGCCTGCCTCTTTGTAGGGTACGTCGAACAATCCCTGTTCCAGGCGTACATTGGCCCTATCCCCAAACTCTACCTCCGCTACATTGGTGCTACCTCTTGTACCCATGCAGAACTCACTGACTTCATCAATTTCACCACTAATTTCCATCCTGCTCTTAAATATACTTGGACCATCTCCGACATCTCCCTACCGTTTCTGGATCTCACCATCTCCATCATAGGAGACAGACTAGTGACCGACAAACCCACTGACTCCCATATTTATCTTGACTACACTTCTTCCCACACTGTTTCCTGTAAAAACTCTATCCCCTACTCCCAATTCCTCCGTCTACGCCACATCTGCACCCAGGATGAGGTGTTCCATACTCGGGCATCGGAGATGTCCTCATTCTTTAGGAAACTGAGGTTCCCCTCTTCCATTCCCTCTCCTCAATATCCTGCAGCTCCGCTCTTGCTCCCCCTCCCCCCCCATTCATAACAAGGATAGAGTCCCCCTTGTCCTCACCTTCCACCCCAACAGCCATCACATACAACAAATCATCCTCCAACATTTCCGCCACCTCCAACGGGATCCCACTACTGGCCATATCTTCCCATCTCCACCCCTTTCTGCTTTCCGCAGAGACCGTTCGCTACAAAACTCCCTGGTCCACCCGTCACTTCCCACCCAAACCACCCACTCCCCAGGTATTCCCCTGCAACCGCAGGAGATGCAACACCTGTCCCTTTACCTCCCCCCTCGACTCCGTCCAAGGACCCAAACAGTCTTTCCAGGTGAGGCAGAAGTTCACCTGCGCCTCCTCCAACCTCATCTGTTGTATCTGCTGTTCCACATGTCAACTTCTCTACATCGGCGAGACCAAGCGCAGGATCGGCGGTCGTTTCGCTGAACACCTCTGCTCAGTCAGACTCAACCAACCTGATCTCCGGGTGGCTCAGCACTTCAACTCCCCCTCCCATTCCCAATCTGGCCTTTCTGTCCTGGGCCTCCTCCATTGTCAGAGTGAAGCCCAGCGCAAATTGGAGGAACAGCACCTCATATTTCGTTTGGGCAGTTTACACCCCAGCGGTATGAACATTGACTTCTTTCATTTCAGGTAGTCCTTGCTTCCCCTCTCTATCCCCTCCCCCTTCCCAGTTCTCCCATTATTCTTCCTGTCTCTGACTACATCCTATCTTTGTCCCGCCCCTCCCCTGACATCAGTCTGTAGAAGGGTCTCGACCTGAAACGTCCCCCATGCCTTCTCTCCCAAGATGCTGCCTGACCCGCTGAGTTTACGCCAGCATTTTGTGTCTACCCTTTAGTGGAGTTTTCTCAATGTAACCGCAGAAAGTTGGCCTTCCATCACTGGACTTCAAGAAAAACTCAACTGTAGAGCACAATCGGAATTGCTTGCACTGAACAGTGCACTTGCCCAAGAACTGCTTCTGATAGTTAAATCATAAGAACATTGTACAATACAGTCCGAATGAAATTCTTGGGATGAAAGTCCTCACATCTGTTGGCAGCATTACAACTAATTACCTGTGGCCAAATACCAATCTTGCTGAGTACTTTGTAAGTCGGAAATGCAACAGATAGAATTTTTCTTTAAAAAGATGGTGCACTGGAAACAGACTTATCAACACAACATACTTTTTTTGCTTAACTTAATATAATCAATCTTCCACGGCGAGTATTTTCCACACAGAAAATATAAAAGCTTGCGATTGTTTCATCAGGTTTAAGGGTTGCCTCCATCAGCATTTTGTTTAGCATACAACGGCATTCACACACTCTTTACATTGTCACATGATTCCAGAAACAATACATTATTCTATGGCATAGAATAACGAGGCTGTTTAAATGATAAACATGTCAATCCCTGCAGAAATACATAATGTTTTTAAAAATCCCAGCTATAGCACAGCCATAATAAAGTGGAAATCATACTCTGCAAGGGAAGGAGAGGGGAGGCAGTACGAGATAAAAACCTGATCTTGTCATGCCTGGAGAATGCATGATAAATTATAACCGCATATTAATATTTATCTGCACAATCCAGTAATAATGCAAAAATCTGTTTATTAGCCCATTATTAATCATATTTTTGTTCCTAAGTGGTCCCTTGGAAGGTGGCATGCATCCAATTTGGTTTATGGGTTCTGAGATGGCTGATAAGGCCAATGTTCATTTCTATAGATGGGGCTGGAGGTGTCAGACAGGGGGCGGGGGAGTTTGTGAGCTGAAGCGCTCCTTATACATGATTTCAAGATAAACATTTTGTGCATTGTTAGACACAGAAGTAAGAAAGCTGTTGGTTAAGTGGCCAAAGACAAAGAACACCCTTGACACTGGGAAATAATGTTCGCAGGCATGGAATCTCACGCTATCATACAATTTCAGATTTTTATACTTTTGCTTGTTTTTCCCCCATCCCAACTTTCTCAATCCAGTCCTTCCTTCACTTTCCATGCTGCTGTCCAGAATTAAATTACACATCATCACTTTTCCTGGTTTCGCCTTAGCATCCCTCAGTACAGATTCTTCAACCCTGTGGGTTAAGGAGATGGACAGTTTTATCTCTCTTCACTCAGATAGCCTGGGTAGTATCAAACTACTTTTTGATTTCTTATTACTCCAACTTCCAATGTAGAAGAAAAACAGAGATCTTCCACTGTTATGTAGTCATAGAGCATAAAAACATGCCCTTAGGCCCAATTTATTCATGCCGACAAAGATGCCCCATCTAAGCTACTCCCACTTTCCCGTTTTCCCCTTATCTCTTTCTTTTCCTATCCATGTACCTGTCGGAATGTCTTTTAATTGTAACCATTGTACCCGTCTCAACTACTTGATCTGGCAGCTTGCTCCATTTACCCACCACCCTCTGTGTGGAAAAAGTTGCCCCTCAGGTTCCCATGTTGTTGAATGGTGAAAGTATGTTCTTTACCCAGATCTATCCCAATTAGCGGGGCACATGAAACAAGGCTAGGATTTTGAAAATTAACGCAGTATCTCCATGATGATTTGGAAACTGACGTGTGATCTACACAGGAGAGTTTTGTCATCTGTTAATTTAAAGGATTAACAGTGAAGATGGTTATCACCTTCTTCATCACTATAAGCACTGTAAACTTCCAACATAGGCTTTAAATACTAAAAACCTGTAATGATACTGATGGTTCCAATATACGCAGTCTATAAAGCAGATATAAAGCACAATATAGTACATTAAGGACTTCGAATCTCCTTATTACATGATAATCTGTATGTGCTTTTCTGAGTCCACTGTAATTTATAATCCTATGCTTGAATTTCCAGCGCCCTCAGCTGCAAATTAAAATGATCCCATAAATGAATGCACATCAAGACCTACAAGAAGTTGGGAACCACTTGAAAATGTTAGCAGCCACGCCAGGGTACTAGCCTTTAGCCCTCTCCCACAAAGTCAAATGTGGGTCCCTTGAAGGCAGACACGGGTGAAATTATTATGGGTAACAAGGAAATGGCAGAAGAGTTGAACAGGTACTTCGGATCCGTCTTCACTAAGGAAGACACATACAATCTCCCAGATGTACTGGAGGACAGAGGATCTAGGGGGGTAGAGGAACTGAAAGAAATTTTCATTAGGCGAGAAATAGTATTGGGTAGACTAATGGGACTGAAGGATGATAAATCCCCTGGGCCTGATGGTCTGCATCCCAGGGTCCTCAGGGAGGTGGCTCTAGAAATAGTGGACGCATTGGTGATCATTTTCCAATGTTCAATAGATTCAGGATCAGTTCCTGTGGATTGGAGGATAGCTAATGTTATCCCACTTTTCAAGAAAGGACCGAGAGAGAAAACAGGGAATTACAGACCTGTTAGCCTGACTTCGGTGGTGGGAAAGATGCTGGAGTCAATTATTAAAGAGGTAATAACGGTGCATTTGGATAGCAGTGAAAGGATAAGTCCAGGTCAGAATGGATTTATGAAAGGGAAATCATGCTCGACTAATCTTCTGGAATTTTTTGAGGACGTGACAAGTAAAATGGATGAAGTGGAGCCAGTGGATGTAGTGTATCTAGACTTTCAGAAAGCCTTTGATAAGGTCCCGCATGGGAGATTAGAGCACATGGTATTGGGGGTAGGGTGTTGACTTGGATAGAAAATTGGTTGGCAGACAGGAAGCAAAGAGTAGGAGTAAACGGGTCCTTTTCAGAATGGCAGGCAGTGGCCAGTGGAGTGCCGCAAGGCTCGGTGTTGGGGCTGCAACTGTTTACCATATATATTAATGATTTGGAAGAGGGAATTAGAAGCAACACTAGCAAGTTTGCGGATGACACAAAGCTGGGTGGCAGTGTAAACTGTGAAGAGGATGTTAGGAGGTTGCAGGGTAACCTGGACAGGTTGAGTGAGTGGGCAGATGCGTGGCAGATGCAGTATAATATAGATAAATGCGAGGTTATCCACTTTGGCAGCAGAAACAAGGAGGCAGATTATTATCTCAATGGAGTAAGGGGGAGGTGCAGCGAGACCTGGGTGTCCTTGTACACCAGTCACTGAAAGTTGTCGTGCAGGTACAGCAGGCAGTGAAGAAAGCTAATGGAATGTTGGCCTTCAAAACAAGAGGATTTCAGTATAGGAGTAAAGAGGTTCTTCTGCAGTTATATAGGGCCCTGGTAAGACCACATCTGGAGTATTGTGTACAGTTTTGGTCTCCTAATTTGAGGAAGGACATCCTTGTAATTGAGGCAGTGCAGCACAGGTTCACGAGATTGATCCCTGGGATGGCGGGACTGACATATGAGGAAAGATTGAAAAGACTGGGCTTGTATTCACTGGAGTTTAGAAGGATGAGAGCGGATCTTATAGAAACATATAAAATTATAAAAGGGCTGGACAAGCTAGATGCAGGAAAAATGTTCCCAATGTTGGGCAAATCCAGAACCAGGGCCCACAGTCTTAGAATAAAGGGGAGGCCATTTAAAATTGAGGTGAGAAAAAACTTTTTCACCCAGAGAGTTGTGAATTTGTGGAATTCTCTGCCACAGAGGGCAGTGGAAGCCAAATCACTGGATGGATTTAAGAGAGAGTTAGATAGAGCTCATGGGGCTAGTGGAATCAAGGGATATGGGGAGAAGGCAGGCACGGGTTATTGATTGGGGACGATCAGCCATGATCACAATGAATGGCGGTGCTGGCTCGAAGGACCGAATGGCCTCCTCCTGCACCTATTTTCTATGTCTATGTTTTCTATGTAATTAAATTCAGGACTCCGTTGTGAATGTGTCGGGAAGATCAGGACTTCCTTCCATAAGTGAGTCACAAATGTGCTGGCTGCACTTCACTAACAGATTTTTCATGGAGTCTAGCATTGAAGCACAAACTTGCTGCAATCCCTTGTCTCAACCGATGCCAAGTTTTCTGATGCAGGAAGAGCAAACTCAGTCATCTGAATAGGAGACAACTAAATATTGTAAGGCATCAGAAGCAAATGCAAATTAATTTTTCATATTATAAATTTAACTTTGGTTAATATTTTAATTGCTTAATAATTCATGTTTTTAAAGTGATTAATTCATTGATAATTGACCTTTTGCATGTTATTGTTAAGTGCAAGTACAACTTGTACTGGACAGGTGGGAAGTTCTGGCACAATCGACCAATAATGCCATGATGGTAGATGTGCCATTACAGCAGGATGTGGCCTGTCAGAAGATCTTACAATCCTGTAGTATTATTCAAGATAAACTGTTGCCTTGGCTCACATTTTTCATCCAGAATACATTAACTGTTTATTTCTTTCACCGGTAAATGGGTGCCATAAACAAGCATAAACAAGCGATTTGTCTGCCAATATAACCACTCTAATCACAAAATACTAAATACAATATTAAGCAAAAAAAATCTGTCCTTTAAGTTACCACAATGCAAAGCATTTTATAACTGTATCATTGGAACAAAAAATACTAAAACTAAAGAGTAAATTAACACTGTTCTTTCCATTTACAAATGAAACATTCTAGAAAAAAATAGAATGCTTTACCCTCAATAAAAATATAAAGTCAAAGAGAGATACAACACAGAAATAGGTTCTACAGCCCAATGAATCTGCATCGAGTATTATCCACTCATTTATACTAATTCTATCTTAATACCATATTTTCATTAACTCTCCCCAGATTCCACCATTCAAACACACAACACAAGGAGCAACTTACAGTGGCCAATTAATCTACAAATGTGCACATCTTTGGGGTACGAGATGAAACCAGACCACCCGGAGGAAACCCACGTACGTGATCACAGGAAGAACATGCAAGCTCCACATAGACAGCACCAGAGATCATGATTTTGAACCAGATTCTGTAGTGTGGTGATGCACTATGTCTTCTAGTTAACCACAGAAACTGACAAGGAAACTTCAAATCCACAAAAAAATTGAACAGAAATAACTATAAAAATGTATTGAGAATAAATGACACTGTCAAAATACATTCTCTCATAAATTAGATCTTACTTAGAAATTTTAAAAAAGTATTGTTTCAACAAGGTGACACACACCTTGATCAGTATACCATGCCTACAATTCGACTCTAAAGGACATTTGGATAGATCTCCGAGTACTGAACAATTTAAAGAGTGTGTGAGGGTTTGGGGGGGGGGGGTCAACCGTGACAGCTGACAGTGCTGCGATTGGAGCATCCGGGAATCTGTATTAATCTCCTCAGAATAAAAGTAAATTTCTCGACATACCTGTGATAAAATGCCCAACACTTTGTGCAAACAATATGCACCACAACTGACACACTGAAGAAACTAAGTTGGTCTAGGCGATACAAACTCGTTGAGCACCAACGTTGAACTTCTGATGTTAGTTGCACATTATGGTAAGGTACCACTTGAATCTCTCTTGGAACTTACACGTCAGACCGGTCGATGCTCAGTGGCAGAGGCCACAAACACTCCCCCATCCCTCTTTCCCTCCCCCATCCCTCTTTCCCTCCCCCATCCCTCTTTCCCTCCCCCCCCCCCCCCCCCTCCACTCATTCACTGGAGGCACAATCTCCCAGGACAGTTGCAAGTACCAGTGGGCCAGGCTCCGGCCAGCAGGGGACCCTGGGGTCAGTCCATGAGCTGCCCTCTCTACCCTCGACCCCTCCAACACAAGAAGACAAGACCCCACAATAGGCAGCTCCCCTCCACTTCCCTCTCCTCCCTCCCCACGGCCCAGCTCAGTCACCCACCGGCTGCGAGAAGGCTCGAGTCCGCCGCCTGGGCCTGGCTGACGGGAATGAAGGGCACGGGGAAGCTGAAGTCGGTGTCGGACGAGAAGAGCAGGTTGGCGTTGGGCTTCTTCTCAGCCATCTTGGCCCCTTCCACTCTCTGATTTACACGTAGCAACTGGCTTCCGCGAAGCAACGCTCGGCATGGGGGAGGGGCGGCAGGGCGCCCTACGTGTGGCGTCACGCAGGAGGGCGTGAGGAGAGCGCCCGACGTCTAGCGTCGCGTCGGCGAGCAGGGCGACCTACGCCTGACGTCACGTCGGCGGGCGTAAGGAGACGGCGTAGTAGTGATCCGGGTTTCCCGCCATTGACACTCACCGCTGGCGGCTCCGGGCCGGGGCACGAGCTGCGGAACTCTCGGGGACACGGAAGTTCCGTCGCGTGCGTTGTAGAGCCTGGGAGCCGGTGGTGCAGCGCGATGCCGGGCGGCGGTGACTGGGTGAACCATCCACTGGGCGCCGTGCACCGCATCTTCGGTCAGCACGCCTTTGTTTTGTGGCCTAGCCTCTCATCTCCTTATCTAAAGAAAACAAACTCGCCCGGGATCGCCTCCGCCCCGGAGCCGGGTGCATGCATACTGCCAGGCCTTCAGAGCACCGACCCTTTCCCCTCCAGCCCCCCCTCTCCTCTCCATCCTTTAGCGTTCAATTGGGGAACGTTACTGAAGTTGTGTCAGTTTTTCATCAAAATGCCTGAGTAACTCAGCGGGTCAGACAGACCACTAGCTTCCTGACCCGCTGAGTTACTGAATGACATTTTGTGTCATTCTTTGGGAATCACTGGCATCTGCAGTTTCTCAAAATGCAATGTCTTTAAATATGAGCTAATCTATGTAAACTCTACAGATAATTTAAAGTGCAAGATATGAATTATAGGGCACCGATATTTCCGTGTACTTTGTGATTGATGCAAATTTTGGGGGGGATTAAGTGGAAGAGGGTTGTGGAGACATGAAATTAGATTATTTGATTTTCAAAAACGTTTTGTGTTTTACATCTGAAATCGACAAGGTTTTGTGTTTTTGGTGCCCAGGGCAGTTCTTTGATGGATAGGGAGCGACTTCGCAAGGGCATAAATAGAACAGAAATGTTGCAGGTATTTAACATAACGGACAGTAGAGGGAAAGAAACAGGATTCATCTTGAGCTTCATCGGAATATAATCTGTAAAATGTACTGTCTCTCTCTCCCTCCAGGTATTCAATCTGATCTGGGTATTTGAAAGATTTTCACATTTCCAATATCTACAGTATTTGCGTTTGTAAATGCTCTACAATTCTTGTAAAGTGTAATGCTTACAAGTAATGAAATCCACCCTTGATACTACAGAGCATGTTGCTGGAAATTTTATCTGACATGCCACTTGCAATATAGGTTGCTTTTAACGGCTCATTACATTTTAGCCATTGTTCAATGGTAATTCTTGTTTTGTTAAACTCTGGTTAACTTAGTGGAGTGCCTCATTTTGGATTACGATCAAGCTTTGTCTTTAAAATAGCTCATCAACTTTGTATCTGTTAATGGGTTGCTTTTGAATTGTTACAGAAACCAATTGCATGATTAGTGAATATTTTTAGCTTGTCGGGCAGCATCTCTGGCGGACATGGATAGGTGGCATTTTGGACTGGGTCCCTGCTTCAGGCCGATTTTCATGTCTGGGGTGGGAGAGAGAGCTGGGATAAAGGAGTGGGTGCCAACCAAAGCCTGGTAGGTAATAGGTTGATACAGGTGAGACTGACTTGATACACTGATGAGTGGACAAAGGCTCGAGATGAAAAGGGGTCAAAAGGGTGTAAGATAACGAGAGAAGAGGAATGCAACATAAAGTCAGTGGGAGGGATATAGGTTGAAGGGTTTGGGGGGGGAAGAGGGGAAGGGCCGTGGGTGAGAGGGGTGCGCACCCAGGTGGGGCACAGGGAAGTGGGGGGTGCCTTGTTTATTGGTACACACAAAACTTGCCAAGCATTTGGAGTTGAAAAGCTCTTTTGATTTGAGTGAAGCTGCAAAAGCAACTTGTAGGCAAGTTTATCACAAAGCTTCGGATTTTTTTCACCGTGTGTGGTGACTCCCCAATCTTCCCTGTGATGTGATTGAGAAATAACTACCTCCATTGCAGTTGAGGAAGAAAGATTTCAATATTGTCTTCCTTTTTATATTTCCTTATAATTTGCCCCTGAAGCTTCTGGAGAGCATGCATGATCAATTGCATAAACAATTGCATAAAAGATAGCATTGAGAAACCCAAGTACTATCTTTGTGAAATATTCAGCCATGAAAGTTTGGCTGTTAAATATTGTAGTCATTTGTTGATTGGGTTTGGAAGCTGCATTTTTGCCTTTCATTACAACCCCCCCCCCCCCCCCCCCCCCCAAGCTGGATTGTTTTCTAAACTGGCACGACGTGGGGCTTGGTATGCATGCATGCTATACTGGTACTGCAGCTTTTTGGGTCATGCCTTGCAGTCGAGGGACCCACTCTGGGTCTGTAGGTTCTGAAGTGGCTTCTCAGGCCAATATGAGACCTGCAGACCCTGCGACAGATTGGGCAGGAGATGCTGAAGGGACAGACAGGCGGGAGATAGGTTGCGAGGTGGTCATTTTCCATTTGCATTGGAGTGCTGTGAGCTGTCAGCATAGGGAAGCAAGGATCTCTATGCCATTGTAATGAAGGGCCGCTTCAGTGGGGATTTGTGATACTGGTAATCTCGTGTTTTTCGAACAGCAGGATCTCCAACTGGCACTTTGGTGTAGTGGTAGAGATGCTACCTCACAGCGCCAGAGTCCCAGATTCGATCCTGACCTCGGATGCTGTCTGTGTGAAGTTTGCACCTTCTTTCTCCCTGTGATCGCGTGGGTTTTCCCTGGTAGCTCCGGTTTCCTCCCACATTCCAAAGACATGCAGCTTTGTAGGTAAATTGCCCCTAGTGTGTAGGATGCAAAACCGGGATAACTTAGAACTAGTGTACAGGTGATCGCTGGTCGGTGTGGTCTCGGTGGGCTGAGGGGCCTGTTGTCACACTGTATCTCTAAACTAAAGTAAACCCTGCAGAGAGTGCAATTTGGGGGCTGGAGTTGAGGACGTGGATAAAACAGCTGTCCATCTGGATGGAATTGGGCTTTCAGCGCTGAGGTTATTGACCGTGACAAAAAACTCCTTGCCTGTGTTCACCTGACACGTTTCATCCTGTCCCTCCCAGCTTTCTATAGCCCCCCCCCAATCAGTCTGAAGAAGGGTGACAACACAAAACATCACTATCCATCTTCTGCAGGAATGCTGCCTGACCCATTGAGTTACTCCAGCACCTTGTGTCTTGTTTTGTGTAAACCACCATCTGCAGTTCCTTATTTCCACAGAGAAGGTTGATGCTGGTTTGGATGGATTTTGCAGAGGTGTTGTTTGTGTTTCTCTGTGTCCCACAGGTGCATGGGAGGCAGGAAGATCACTGCTTGTGGATGCTTGTACCAGGTGTAAAGTCTTGTTAATCAGACACTATCTCCCTTATCTGGCATAAAAGCTGTGCAGACACACAGAAGGCAGTGGTGTATAAATCCCTGCCTTCACTGAGGTGGTTCCTGAAGTAGGGGAAGCAGTTCTTGTTTTCCAGGGTCTCATCAAGGGTCTTTGTTGTTAGGAGGGTATTTGTTCCGCAGGGTCAGAGTGGTTGAGAATCTTAGCTTTGTGAAGTTGTCTATATGGACTTCAGTCAGGCCTTTGAGGTTCAGTATGACTGGCTGTTGTGGAAGGTTGGATCACATGGTTTCCAGGGAGAGCTAGCTGTCTGGATACAGAATTAGCTTCATGGAAAGCTGCAAAGGCTGGTGGTGAAAGGTTGATTTTCGGACTAGAGGCCTGTGACTATTGGCATGCCTCTGGGATCGGTACTGAATCCATTTATATTAATGATTTTGATGAGAATATGGAAGGCACAATTAGTACGTTTACAGATGACACTAAAGTTGTTGGTATCATAGACGGTGAGGAGAGTTTTCAAAGATTACAGCAGGAACTTTATCAGCTGGGTAAGTGGGCTGAAGAATAGCTAATAGAGTTCAATGCAGTTAGTTAAGTGCGAGGTGTGGTATTTTGTGAAGTCAAGCCAAGGCATGACCTTCACAATGAACGATAAGGCCCTAGGGAATATTGTAGAGCAGTGGAATTTAGGAGTACAGGTGCACAGATCCCTGAAGTTGGTATCGCAGGTAGATAGGGTGGTAAGGAAGGCTTTTGGTACATTGACCTTCATTAGTCAGAGATTGGGTATCGAAGTTAGGACGTTCTGTGACAGTTGTACAAGATGTTGGTGAGGCATTTGGAGTATGGTTTAGTTTTGATCACCTAGCCATAGAAAAGATGTCATTAAGCTGGGAAGAGTGCAGAGAAGGTTTGCAAGGATATTGTCAATTCATGAGGGTCTGATTGAGGGAGATGGCCATTGCCATCTGTGTTTATTTATTTATTCGTGTCATCACACAGCTGTTTGTCAATAGCGAACAAATTTAGTGCCATGTCGTTGGCCTCGGCAAGATCCTTTACAGTGCATGTGTCATGCAGCATGTCACAGCTCAGGAGATGTTCCATAGTCTGGAGGCCACGTCCACACTCGCAGTCCGCCGCGTCTTCAGTATATCCCCACTTCAGCATGTTCGATTTGCTCTTCCCCATGCCTGTCCGCAGTCTGTTGAGACTGCGATAGCTTATCCACGGTTGGTCGGAACCTGGAGGGATCGATTGCCATGTGAATGTCTTCCGGAGATTTTTCTCGTCTCTCTTCCCAGAGTTTGAGCCTTCTGGACGATGCACTGCAGTCCAGGGGATGGACAGAAGAGAGGAAACTTCTGCGTGATTTCAAAGATTTGTGACACCTTTGTGGTTGAACGGGAGTCCATCTGACCTCTAATAACCTTTTTGAATCAGTAGCTTTCGTAGCTCCATGTCCACTCAACCAGAAAGCCCCCATACCAGCCGGCCTTGCAGTGTTTTTCTGTCTCTGTCTTTGCTTCAAGCTCCTGCGATCCATGCCCATTTTGTGTTTAATTTGATTATTTCAATGCTCCCCCCACCTGGTCTCCGGTCTTCTCCAGATCTATATGTGAATCAGACTCGGCTTATCTTGCCTCCTGTGTACTGACATACCTCAATTAGCTTCCTGATCTGCTTCGCCTTCCCTTCAGTGTTCTCACCTCTTGTTATCTTGTCCTGGTTTTTACAGCATTTCCCCTTAATCTCTGCAATGCGGCTCTCAGCTGAGCCCCTTCATTCAGAGAGAGAACCATGCAGCCCAGAACAATAGACAATAGACAATAGACAATAGGTGCAGGAGTAGGCCATTCAGCCCTTCGAGCCAGCACCGCCATTCAATGCGATCATGGCTGATCACTCAATCAGTACCCCGTTCCTGCCTTCTCCCCATACCCCCTCACTCCGCTATCCTCAAGAGCTCTATCCAGCTCTCTCTTGAAAGCATCCAACGAACTGGCCTCCACTGCCTTCTGAGGCAGAGAATTCCACACCTTCACCACCCTCTGACTGAAAAAGTTCTTCCTCATCTCCGTTCTAAATGGCCTACCCCTTATTCTCAAACTGTGGCCCCTTGTTCTGGACTCCCCTAACATTGGGAACATGTTATCTGCCTCTAATGTGTCCAATCCCCTAATTATCTTATATGTTTCAATAAGATCCCCCCTCATCCTTCTAAATTCCAGTGTATACAAGCCCAATCGCTCCAGCCTTTCAACATACGACAGTCCCGCCATTCCGGGAATTAACCTAGTGAACCTACGCTGCACGCCCTCCATATGTTGATGCCAACCATCCAGCACCTATCTGAACGAATCCCATTTGGACCTATCGTGTCTTGGCCATTCAAAGACTCGTTGAAATACTGCTGAAATACCAGTCTCTCGAACAGCATGTTCCAGATTTCAATTACTCTCTGGGTGAAAGATCTCTTCCTCAGATTGCCTCTAAATTTCTTGCTCCTCACCTTAGAATGTAGAACAATACAGCACAGGAACAGTGCGTAGAAAGGAACTGCAGATGCTGGTTTATACCGAAGATAGCCACAAAGTGCTGGAGTAACTCAGCGGGTCAGGCAGCATCTCTAGAGAAAAACGATGGGTGACGATTTGGGTCGGAATCCTTCATCAGATTGAAAGTAGAGGGGAGGGAACTGGAGATTGGAAAGGCGACTGAAAGTAGAGGGGAGGGAGCTGGAGGTAGGAAAATGGTCTATCGAGCGCAGGACCAGGCTCCTCGGCCCACGTTGTGCTTAACATGACGCCATTAGCTATGTTTTCCTCTTACATTTGACCTCCCGAAGTGCAATACCTCACACCTGCTCAGATTAAGTCCATCTGCCATTTGCTCTGCCCGTTTCTGAAGTTGATCTATGTCCCAGCTGTGTACTTTGACAGCCTTTCTTGCAATCTGTGACCCCAGCAATCTTGGTGTCATCTTTACTAACCAACTCATCAGCGTTTACCTCCAATGTATATGTATGTATGACAAACAGCAGAATTCCAGGCACAGATCCCTGCACAACTACCCTGGTCATAGATGGAAAGAGTACAGAGAAGATTTACGAGGATGTTGCCGGGACTCGAGGCTCTGAGCTATAGGGAGAGATTGGGCAGGCTGGGACTCTATTCCTTGGAGCGCAGGAGGATGTGGGGTGATCTTAGAGAGTTGTATAAAATCATGAGAGGAATAGATCAGGTAGACGCACAGAGTCTTGACCAGAGTAGGGGAAGCAAGAACCACGGTGCATAGGTTTAAGGTGAAGGGGAAAAGATTTAGTAGGAATCTGAGGGGTAGCTTTTTCCACACAAAGGCAGGTGTGGGCAAGTTGGGCCAAAGGCCACACTGTATGACTCTATCTCCAGCCGAAATTGTGTCCTTCAACAACTAAATTGCAGTTAATCCCATGCAATTTAATCTTCTGGCTCAGCTTTCCATGGGGGGACTTTATCAAATGCCTTGCTGTACCCTAAAGCTGTATCTTTGGATCTTGGTGTTCTCTGCCATGTAGAACAGTTTCTTGTTATCTGTCTTATCACTGTCTCATGAATTTGTAGTTATGCTTTTAGCTGTCGAAACCCCATGCTCTTCAACATAGAACATCGCGCAGGAATAGGCCAGATTAAACTCCAACTGCCATTTCTCTGCCCATCTTTCCATCGCCCGCCCTCAATTTATAATTCTTAAGACCTCGTTGAGCTTGTGTTTGGCCTCCAGCTTGCATCTAGGTCTTTGTTTGTCTGATCTGAGTGATACACCCTGGGCACTTGTGTGTTTATACCGTGTTTAAAATGCGTGTATTTGTTCAGCTGGTATCTTGTTTGGGCGTCTACACGGATCTCCAGATAATGTTACCCCGGGATAACGGAAACATTTCTGAAGTTGGGTCTTAATTTGCAGCTCAAAACAGCACTGATAACGACTGGGAGAAGAAAGTGGTGGAATATTTCCAGGAGAAGCTGAAGGAGACAACTGCAGCCAACTGGGTGAGAGATTATTTTATAACATTGTTTATTCTACCGCTCCTTCTGAAATAAAACACAAGAATCATTGGAATGGTGTGAGTTAAAACTGGTGTGAGGTGTTCCGTGAAGGTCGGAGAGATGCAGCAGCCAGAAGCAGCGAGAGCAAATATTGGCTGGACGTAGGTGAGTCAGAGGGAAAGAAGATTTTAAAAGAGTGCCAAGGGAGTTTGTGGAGTGCCTCCGAGATGGATTCTTAGAGCAGCTTGTACTAGAGCCTAGCAGGGAGAAGGCAATTCTGGATTTAGTGTTGTGTAATGAACTGGATTTGATAAAGGAAATCAAGGTAAAGGAGCCATTAGGAAGTAGTGCCCATAATATGATAAGTTTTAATCGACAATTTGAGAGGGGGAAGGGAAAATCAGAAGTGTCAGTATTACAGTTGAGCAAAGGGGACTATGGAAGCATGAGGGAGGAGCTGGCCAAAGTTGAATGGAAAGAGACCCTAGCAGGGATGACTGGAACAACAATGGCAGGTATTTCTGGGAATAATACAGAAGGTGCAGGATCAGTTCATTCCAAAGAGGAAGAAAGATTCTAAGGGGAGTAAGAGGTGACTGTGGCTGACAAGGGAAGTCAAGGACTGTATAAAAATAAAAGAGAAGTAATGAACCTCAGTGCAGTGCTTGTATAATTGAAACGCAAGATCCTGATGGGCCTTCTCAGAAAGGATGTGACAACAATGTTTCTTCCTGTGGGGGATTCCAGGAATGGAGTGGTATTTAAGATGGTGTTGAGGTAAAATAAATTCTGCAGTTTGCGAAATGTTCAGAACTCTCTTCCTGAAAACCAGTAAAGCAGATTCCTTGAATATTTTTAAAACTGAGCAAGTTAAGTTTCAAATGTACAAGGAGGTGAAAGGTTGCTGTGAGGTCGATGAGGTGTACAGGGTTGAGGTTGCAGTAGTTAGTGAATGGCAGCGAGTCTCACAGTGCACACTCTGCTCCTAATTTATACAATCGTCTATATCCTACCTTGGTTCATGCAATGCTAAATTTATTACAGAAAGCAAAAGATGAAGGGAAAGGAGGGGGGGGGGGGGGGGGGGTTAAGGGTGAGAAAGGAATGGGCCAATATTTTTAAGGATTTCGGGTTTTAAAAAAAAATCTTTGACCTGAGCGCAAGTTCATAAAATCTCTGGTTGGTGGGTTGAACTAATGTGCAGCTTTGTGACATCCAACCTGATGATTGGGGAGAAAGACAAAGTGCTGCAGTTGCTCAGCGGGTCAGGCAGCATCTCTGGAGAACATGGATAGGTGACATTTGGGGTTGGAACCCTTCTTCAGTCTCAGCTGCTCCTTGCGTCTCTGAGGATTGGAGATGTGACCCACTTTAATCCATGTGTTTGTAATCCACTGATCTTCTGTGGCCCTTAGTTCCCTGGCTGCCTGGAGTCACGCAGTGTGGAAATGCTCCCTTCAGCCCAACTTGCCCATGCAAACCATCATTCCCCATCTACACTAGTTCCATTTGCCTGCATTTGGTCCATGTCCCACTAAACCTATCTATATACCTGTCTAAATATTTCTTAAACATTGCAATGGTATCTGCCTCAACTGCATCCTCCAGCAACTCGTTCCATACACTCATCACCCTTTGTCTTTAAAGAAAACAAGTTACCCCTCCGGTTGATATTAAATCTTTTCCCTTATCATCTTAAACCTATGTCCTCAACCTGGTTCTCATTTCCCCAACTCTGGGCAAAAGTCTGCATTTACCCAATCTATTCCTCTCATGATTTTGTACACCCCTCATCCTCCTGTAATAAAGTCCTAGCCTGCTCAACCTCTCCCCATAGCTTAAGCCCTCGCATCCTGGTAACATTCTCGTAAATCTTTTCTGCACCTTTCCAGGTTGACAACATCTTTCCTCCAACACGGTGCCCAGAACTGAACGCAGTAGTTTAATTTAGAGATACAGCATGGAAACAGCTTCTTCAGCCCACTGAGTCCGTGTCGACCAGCTGTCCCTGTATACTAGCTGTCCCACACTATGGACAATTTACAATCTTTACCTAAGCCAATTAACCTACAAACCTGTACGTCTTTCGAGCGTGGGAGGAAACCGGAGCACCCGGGAAAACATACGAAGGTCACAGGGAGAACGTACAAACTCCGTACAGACAGCACTCGAGGTCAGGATTAATCCCAAGTCTCTGGTGCTGTATGGCCGCAACTCTACCAAACTGCGCCATCGTGCCGCCCCAATACTTTACTGTAAATGTGGCCTCACAAATCTTTTGCAGCCGTAACATGACACCTCAGCTTCTGTACTCAGTTGTTCTACATTGACGATGTGACTGATATGCATTTTCCCTTCCTGCTGGCAGGTGCCTTCCTTGAATGATGTCCCACTACATTACTTAAAGCCAAATAGCTTGGTGAGATTCCGCTGCATGGTCCAGGACATGTTTGATCCAGAGTTTTATATGGGGATTTATGAGACACTGGAGTTAAATACCAAATCTAAGGTGGGTATTTTTGGAGAAGTCATGAGATGTTTAAGACTGTTCCAAGCCAAAATGGGAAATGATGGGTATCAGGGTTTCATATTGTTTCTTGACTGATGGGTTGCCCAGTTTTCTCTGCTGTAAATTAACCAAAGGAGACGATCCTCTTTTGCAGCTGTCTGCGGTTTTCGGTAGCGAGTTGAACATTAAAATGAGCGAGCTGTTATGACAGGCGAGATTTGTAATTCAAATGACAAACATCGTTTGGTATAATGACATGGTTACAGATGAAGGAAATGGTTTGTAAATATTAGCGCCAGTGATATTGATTGAATTGAAAGATACAGCTTCTGAACAAGCCCTTCGACCAGCCGAGTTCTCACCAATCATCCGTTCACACTCGTTCAAGAGTTATCTCACTTTCTCATCCACTCCCTACACGCCAGGAGCAATTTACAGAGACCAATTAATCTACAGATCTGTATCCGTACATCTTGGAATGTGGGAGGAATCCGGATCACCCGGAGAAACACCCACATTCACCCTTGTTTCCTATTACTACACTTGAAGCAGAATTTTATCCCTTATAATTAACCAGGACTGATGCTCTCTTGACTATGAAGGTAGACGCACAATACTGGAGTAACTCAGCGGGACAGGCAGCATCTCTGGAGGGAAGGAATGGGTGACGTTTCGGGTCAAGACCCTTCTTCAGACTGATGTCAGGAGAGGGGGAGGTACACAGATAAGGAAGTGTAGGGTGTGAAAACAGGACCAAGGGAATGGAGATCAAGGAAAATGTAGAATAGATCATTGTTAGCTGGGAGAAGGCAACAACACAGCAAACAGGTAAAATGTAGATGGAGACAGTAAAACTGGTCTGAGAACTGGGATGGGGGGAGGGAGAGAGAGGGAAAGCAAGGATTACTTGAAGTTCCTCCTGCTCTCTTGACTAAATTTGTACATCTATTTCCATGCTTGTAATTATAATTACATTACAAGCTTTTAATTTTTCTCAGAGCTATGTTTAAAATTTAAAAACTGATATTTCACAATTTTGAATATTTAAAACTCTTGTTTTTGGTAGATTCTACGCTTTGGAAAATACAAAGATGTTGCTGAGTGTGGGGCAAGTAACCTTGTGGTATTTTTTCAGTGCAGCTTGTTTGTTTATTGTATGTCAAATACTGAATCACTATCTTTTTAAATTGGATGAGTGAACGGCAGGTTGAGGGATGTCAATGTGCTGGCTAGCTGCATCTTTACTCTCTAACAGCAGATGGAGCCAGCACTCTGGGTTAGGATAGGAAGGTAACTGCAGATGCTGGTACAAATCGAAGGTATTTATTCACAAAATGCTGGAGTAACTCAGCAGGTCAGGCAGCATCTCAGGAGAGAAGGAATGGGTGACGTTTCGGGTTGAGCACTCAGCCGAACACTGAAGAAGTACATTTTCAAAGGCACCTTTGCTAACACAAACTAAAATCCTTACTGACATTTTTGTTCAGCATAGAATAGTCTTCCCCCTCCCCTCTCTGTATCCTTCATTTTACTGGTTCATTTCAACTTTTGTTTGAAAAATAGCCATGCGTGCATTAATGTTGCTACACATTTGCAAATAAAAAGAATTTTGGATGACAAAATGTCAGCTTCATTGATCTTAGACCTATCTTTTCAATCAGTGGGTTGGATCACATTTTGTTTTCAGAGTTCTTTTTTATTTTGGTTCCTTGAAGATATTTTGCTGAGATGTGAGAGGTGCCCATGCCGCTGTTTTTCAGTTGCTGATGCAATTGGTGTGTTTCAGCACGCTGTAGATTGAATGTTTTGTTGCCTGGTGCTCGCATCACGAGGCTGTATATCCTTTTTCCAGCAGGATATTGATTGCAAGCTTGTTGTCAACCACAGCACACTTGTAGGTGCCCTGGATGCGATTCGTTCTTAATTGCTATCGCTACATTATCAGATTGAGGAATCTTAACTTCAGTTAAAATGGTTTGCAGTTCATGCATTGCATTGGCTTGGTCTTTGTAATTTTGTGAGAATGTGTAACAGAATTTATTTTCTTCTCAGCTCCAGCAAGAGATTGCCTTGGACTCTCCCAAATATGTCACTCGGGAGAGGCAAACGTTTTACTGTATCCCCGTGCCTGGAGAATCGGAGTGGGTCAAAGAAATATCCTTTTAATGGCTGTTTCTATGTTTTCAACCATTCTTTCCTTGTCACAGATCGACATAGAGGAAAAGTCATTGGGTAATTTTAAAGCAGAGATTGATAGGTTCTTGATTAGTAAGGGCGTTGTCAAAGGTTACTGAAAGAAGGCAGGAGTAAGGGGTTGAGAGGGGAAAATTGATGGAATGATGGAGCAGACTCGAGGAGCCTAATGCTGCTCCTATGACTAGTGACATGAATCCACGAGGCATTTTGTCTGATTTTTATGAATGAAAGGGATCTGCGATTGGGCTATTTTCCTTAACCTGTTGCCGCACGTCTATGCCAGTGCCTGTCAAGCTCGCGGCAATCCTTCCACATCGTACACTCCCAGTCGACACAAGAGGAGTTATGAGGAGGACGAAGACATGGAAATGCATCCGCCCAAACTAAAAGAGCAGTGCGCAGGTACAGGCTTGTGTGTCGCCATCCTACCCTTGCCCTAAAAGAGCAGTGCGCAGGTACAGGCTTGTGTGTCGCCATCCTACCCTCGCCTGTTGAGCTGCAGGAAAAATAATGAGCTAGTTACCACAAGGTAACACCCTCCACCCCGCTGTGTAATTAATACATAACCGCCCGAGAGGAGACAGCTCACTAATCTGACCAGGTTCTCATGTCGAATAGTGGAAGGCCTGGATGGAGTGGACGTGGAGAGAATGTTTCCACTAGAGGGAGAGTCTAGGACCAGAGGCCATAGCCTCAGAAGAAAAGGACATACCGTTTAGAAAGGAGAGGAGGAAGTTCTTTCATCAGAGGGTGGTGAAATTGGAATTCATTGTCACAGAAGGCTGTGATGACCAAGTCAATGGGTATTTTTAAGTCAGAGATTCTTGATTAGTACAAGTGTCAGGGGTTATGGGGAGAAGGCAGGAGAATGGGGTTGGAAGGGAACAATAGATCAGCCATGATTGAATGACGGAGTAGACTTGATGGGCCGAATGGCCTAATTCTGCTCCGCTAACTTATGAGCATCCTGCGGCTGAATGTGAAGTCATCTTTGTTAGATTCTTCCAAGCCACTGATCAAAACACTAGTCATAATAGGGATGGATTTTTAAAAATGTAATAAAATGAAACTGCAGATGTTGGTTTATGCCATAGATAGACACAAAATGCTAAAGTACCTCAGCGGGTCAGGCAGCATCTCCATAGAACATACATAGATGACGTTTCGGATTAGGACCCTTCTGAAGAAGACCCAAAATGTCACCTATCCATGTTCTCCAGAGATGCTACCTGACCAGCTGAATTACTCCAGCATATTATGTCTTTTGTAGAGCTAGGATTTTGATCTTTTCAAGAAAAGTGAAGTTTAGAGTATTGAATGTACATACCTCGGGTTGGGAGGTCATGTTACAGTTATATAAGACATTGGTGAGGCCTCCTTTAGAGTATTGTGTTCAGTTTTGGTCACCATGTTATAGGAAAGATGTTGTCAAGCTGAAACGGTTGCAGAAAAGATTTACATGGATGTTGCCAGGCCTTGAGGGCCTGAGCTATAGGGAGAGGTTGAGTCGGCTGGGACTTTATTCCTTGGGGCGCTGGAGGATAAAGGGTGATCTTATAGAGGTGTACAAAATCATGAGAGAAATAGATCGGGTAAATGCACAGCCTTTTGCTCAGAGTAGAGGAATTGAGACATAGGTCTAAGGTGGGGGGGGGAGGGGGGTTCAAAGGAACCTGAGGGGTCACTTTTTGTCACAGAGGATGATGTGTATGGAACGAGTTGCCGGAGGAGGTAATTGAGGCAAGTACTATTACAACGTTTAAGAAACATTTGGACAGGTACATGAATAGGACAGGTTTAGAGAGATATGGGCCAAATTCAAGTAGGTGGGAGTGGTGTAGATGGGGCATGTTAGTCGGTGTGGGCAAGTTGGGCTGAAGGGCCTGATCCACGCTGGATGACTTCATGCTCTATATTAATGGTGGTAGTTGGTTAGTGTGAATTTGTGGGCCGAAGGGCCTATTTCCACGCTATATCTCAAAATTGAAACTAAACTCGAAAATGGTTTGAGTGATTTGTTACAAACTTGCAAAATGTCGTACTGTGTCGCTTGGCAACTCGTATATTTTGTTCGCTGCCAGTTACAGGTGATCCTCAGCTTCCGATGGGGTTCCGTTCCGAGAAGCCCATCGGAAACCGAAAGTACAGGTGCTCCTGGCTTACGACGTTTCAACTTGTGACGGTGCGACTTTGCGATGGTGTAAATGGTAGCGAGATGTCGCTCGCGGTGTTCCGGCCACGTGATCGCGTGTATTACAATGCATTTCGACTTGCAGTACTTTCGGTTTCTGATGGGTTTCTCGGAACGGAACCCCATCGGAAGCCGAGCAGCACCTGTATTGTAAGTCAAAATGCATTGTAATACACGCGATCACGTGGCCGGAACACCGCGAGCGGCGGCTCACTACGGGTCACTGCCGTTTGCATCATCGCAGAGTCGAAACATCGTAAGCCGGGGAGCGCCTGTATTGATGACGTTGAAACATTCTTCAGAAGGCAGACAAATAGAAGGTGTTAATGCTGTTCCTTTGCCTGATATCAGCCGGCGGCAGTGCATCGCAAGGATGTGGAGACGCCAAGCGGCTTGAAAAGGAGCCACCAGCTGGGCAGCAGAACCTGTCAAACTGCACTACGTCAATCGATCTCAATTTCCCATTACCAGGAGAGAAAGGGCCTGCATGCCTTGTGAAGGTAGGAACATCCCTGTGGAGGATGAAATGCCTCGTGTGCCAGGAATGCTTTGGTTGAAATCAGCTGGAAATAGAGCATTGGTTTTTCAACTATTGCTGAATACATGTGGGAACTTTTGTGTTTTGGAGCCATAAATCTTGTTCTGGGGCAAACGTTTGTTGTCGTACAGTAAATGTTGGAAGAACTCGGCCACTTAAGCATCATTGGTAGAAAGAGAAACCAATTAATGCTTTGTGTTAAAGACCCTTCATTTAGTTAGTACATTTTAATTAAAACCCCTTGAAGATATTGGATACTTGGTTCTGTCTTGCATTATTCTGTCCTGAACGATTGTCCATGAATGTTTTATTTTGGCAGATCTACGAGGGCTGGGATGGCTTCAAGGTCAATGATATGCTGGAGGTTTATGGGGTTCTATCAGTGGATCCAGCGCTAGGTGTAATAAATGAAGAGAGGTAAGATGTTATTAGATCAATAATTTTTGTGATCATGAACAAAGTATAGTTTGGTATGTCGTGCCTCTTTTGAATTTTGTCTCACATTTTTAGCCTATTAATCAATCAACCTAAACTGAAGTTAAGATGAGATTTTATAATGTTGGTTAATTTGGAGATACAGCGTGGAAACTGGCCCTTCAGCCCACCGAGTCTGCGCTGTGATGATCACACGTCTACTAGTTCCATCCCACATACCAGACACAATTTACAAAGCCAATGAAGCTACAAAACTACACATCTTTGGAATGTGGGAGGAAACCAGAGCACTTGGAGAAAACCCCCACACCCACAGGGAGAACGTACAAACTCCGTACAGACTGGAGCGATTGGGCTTGTATACACTGGAATTTAGAAGGATGAGGGGGGATCTTATTGAAACATATAAGATAATTAGGGGATTGGACACATTAGAGGCAGGAAACATGTTCCCAATGTTGGGGGAGTCCAGAACAAGGGGCCACAGTTTAAGAATAAGGGGTAGGCCATTTAGAACGGAGATGAAGAAGAACTTTTTCAGTCTGAGAGTGGTGAAGGTGTGGAATTCTCTGTCTCAGAAGGCAGTGGAGGCCATTTCGTTGGATGCTTTCAAGAGAGAGCTGGATAGAGCTCTTAAGGATAGCGGAGTGAGGGGGTATGGGGAGAAGGCAGGAACGGGGTACTGATTGAGAGTGATCAGCCATGATCGCATTGAATGGCGGTGCTGGCTCGAAGGGCTGAATGGCCTACTCCTGCACCTATTGTCTATTGTCTATTGACAGCAACTGTAATCAGCATTGAACTGGCGCTGTAAGGCAGCAACTCTGCTGCTGTGCCACTGAGCTGCTCATAAGTTAGTCTCTTTCAATATTTTATCTCCATAGCATTTTATCAGCTCCAGTGCCGAACAACAGAAGTAATTTGATTGTTTGTGATTGATGTCAATCATGGAGAATTTGCCTTCTGAAAACAAAACTCTAATTTTGCAATGACCACATTGGTGTACTGCCCAGTTTAGTTTGGAGATACAGCATGGAAACAGGCCTTTCTGTCCACTGGGTCCGTGCTGACCAACAATCACACCGTCCACTAGTTCTATCCTACACTCTCTGGGGACAATTTACAGAACCCAATTAACCTACAAACCTGCACGCCTTTGGAATGTGGGAGGAAACCGGAGCACCCAAAGAAAACCCACGTGGTCACAGGGAGAACGTACAAACTCTGTGCTGAGGCAGAGTGATCAGTTGTAATAGAGCTCTTGGTTCTGAAGCCTGAACTCGCATTGGGATGTTCTAACCACAATGCTTCAAAAAGGGCGCCTGCTTTAGGCTGCTGCACTAGGAACGTTACTGAAATATTGTCCTCTCCTGCTGCTGCCCACCACTGACCGCACCATGTCCAGATGCGGAGAGGCTGTTTACAGGGGCTTGTTTTGGGTGATCACTGGGCTGGGAAGAGTCGAGCAATAGACAATAGGTGCAGTAGGCCATTCGGCCCTTCGAGCCAGCACCGCCATTCAATGTGATCATGGCTGATCATTCTCAATCAGTACCCCGTTCCTGCCTTCTCCCCATATCCCCTGACTCCGCTATCCTTAAGTGCTCTATCTAGCTCTCTCTTGAATGCATCCAGAGAATTGGCCTCCACTGCCTTCTGAGGCAGAGAATTCCACAGATTTACAACTCTCTGACTGAAAAAGTTTTTCCTTATCTCCGTTCTAAATGGCCTATCCCTTATTCTTAAACTGTGGCCACTGGTTCTGGACTCCCCCAACATTGGGAACATGTTCCTGCCTCTAACGTGCCCAATCCCTTAATAATCTTGTATGTTTCAATAAGATCCCCTCTCATCCTTCTAAATTCCAGTGTATACAAGCCTAGTCGCTCCAGTCTTTCAATATACGACAGTCCCGCCATTCCGGGAATTAACCTAGTGAACTCACTAGGGCCCTGTACAACTGCAGAAGGACCTCTTTGCTCCTATACTCAACTCCTCTTGTTATGAAGGCCAACATTCCATTGGGTTTCTTCACTGCCTGCTGTACCTGCATGCTTCCTTTCAGTGACTGATGAACAAGGACACCCAGATCTCGTTGTATGTCCCCTTTTCCTAACTTGATACCATTCAGATAATAATCTGCCTTCCTATTCTGACCACCAAAGTGGATAACCTCACATTTATCCACATTAAACTGCATCTGCCCATTCACACAACCTGTCCAAGTCACCCTGCAACCTCATAGCATCTGCCTCACAGTTCACACTACCACCCAGCTTTGTATCATCTGCAAATTTGCTAATGTTACTTTTAATCCCTTCATCCAAGTCATTAATGTATATTGTAAATAGCTGCGGTCCCAGCACCGAGCCTTGCGGTACCCCACTAGTCATTGCCTGCCATTCTGAAAAGGACCCATTTATCCCCACTCTTTGCTTTCTGTCTGTCAACCAATTTTCTATCCATGTCAGTACCCTACCCCCAATACCATGTGCTCTATTGCAGCTGAACACAGAGGGGTGTGGGCTAGCAGCGGCTTCCACCGCGTATTGCGTCCAGCTGAATACAATGATGGAGACTAGGATCCGGCTGGTATGACTCGTGGAGCGGGCTCAGCGCTGAACAGCCGCGCAGCTCGCCCTGCCCCCCCCCCCCCCCCCCCAATGACGCCAGTCCCCATGGGCTGTGACTGCACCCAACCATTAGGTGTCATTGCTGGGGTAGGGTCAGTTTCCCAAAACAGCAGTGCTCTCAGTTGCAGGTATATGATGTCATTAGGCAGCCGTCATGGACAGCTCATTGCTACATGAGGTGCCAGTGGACAGATGGTAGAGGCCCGGGGTTCAACCTTGACCTCTGGTGCCGACAGTGTGTAGTTTTCACATTCTCCCTGTGACCACGTGGGTTTCCTTCGTGTGCTCCCGTATCCTCCCACATCCCAGAGACAGTTTGAGGGTGAATTGGCCTCTGTAAACATTGCCCCGAGTGTGTACGGAGTGGATGAGAAAATGGGATAACATAGAACTAGTGCGAATGGGACAGCATGAGCCACAGGGCCTGTTTCCATGCGCTTATCTTTAAATTAATCAATAGTGCATGTTATGTTTAGCTATGGAATGATGGAGGTAATTGTTTGCTGATTTTTTGCATTTTCAATAGCGATTGTGTTCACACGGTAGTTTCCTGCCGAATAATCTGCACGAATCCACAGCGCTGTGAAGTCAAAGGAAAGAAGAATTATGTTTTGCCTCGTTTACTCAAATGTGTTGCAGTTATTGTGGAAACAAATGAAAACTAAATCTTAAGCACACAGAGTAGTTTTGTTTAAGATGATAGTTGGTGTCAGTAACGTTCCCTCTCCTTTTTCTTTAGTTCAAAGGGCGGTTTGTCGATCTTGGATCCGACTGAGTGTATGGACACCGTGGAAGAACAGCGTGTTCACAGTCCACCGCCTTCCTTGGTTCCAAGGCTTCATGCCATTGTAACTCGTAAACTGCAGCACGTTAACCCTCTCCTTCCTCTCACCCTGAATGATACAGAAAACCAGGACTGTGAGTTCATCTCTCAGCTTGGCTTTTTATTCATCGTCACGGCGCACCTCCAGAACATGTCTCGGACAGGCCTTTCACTTTGGAAACAATAATGAATGATGTTTATCACAATATGAGACCCAAGCTCAAATCAGCCGTCGGCTGAAGATGCAATCAACAGCCTGATGATTGGTTGTAAAGTGGCCCTGGGTTAGAAGGAGATGCTGGACACTCTCAAACCATTCCTCATGGGGATCCGTACCGAGTACAACACACTGCCTTAAAAAAAACACAATTAGTTTATTGGAAGAATCTGAGCAATTGCTTTCCAAAAATGGTGAAATTTAAAGTTAATTTTGAGTTAATGATAAAGATACAACACCCGGACATTGATGTTGCTGTGTATCTTGTCAGGGGAACAAATACTTTTGCAATGGTTTTCATTTTGAGTGCAAAAATAGCAAACATTAGTAAGCAAACATTGGTACGCCAGGTCAGCACTGCTGTGAGTCAGCAGTAGGAATCCCACATGTTGGGCACTTTGTAATGAGAACAATGTTGATGGCACACAATTTGTATAAATTATGGTAGGAGCCTCATTTCTTTGTTCACAAAGTCTTTTTGCACCACAGTGCTACAAACTCCAGCAATGGGCACTGTTGGTCCGAGTCCATAGATAATTCACTCCTCCTTGTACAAAGGGCAGCACGGTGGCACAGCGCCAGGGACTCGGGTTCGATCCTGACCTCGGGTGCTGTCAGTGCGGAGTTTGTACGTTCTCCATGTGGGTTTTCTCCGGGTGCTCCGGTTTCCTCCCACATTCCAAAGACGTGCAGGTTAATTGGCATCTGCAAATTGCCCCTAGTGTTTAGGATACGAAAGTGGGGTACGTAGAACTAGTGTATGGGTGATTAATGCTCAGCTTGGGCTGGTTTCCACACTATCTCTGAACTAAATTAAATTAGTCTCTGTTCCTGCATTATTGACAGGAGTACCTGAGGTCAGGAGTTCAAAATGCTGGAGTAAACTTCTGGGAGGGTAATAATTAGAAATTGCTTGTGTAGTATTGAATTGTTTACATTTTAAAATGTTGTTCAAATATCTCCTTGTCAAGCATGAGGCGATGGGGGGAGGAATGGTTGGGGGCTGTTTCTGCGTGGTGTGACTAAGTCTTTTTGCCTGGTAATTTATTCTAGTTATCACAAACATCTTACCTGAATTGTCAACAGTCAGAGCGGAGTTGCTTGGGTTTCTTACGCACGTGTTACTGGGGGACAGTCTGGCAGCTGAATATCTCCTGTTACACTTCATATCAACGGTGTAAGTGTCGAATCCTTTATTTTGCACTCTGTTACTTGATATAGAAATGAAGAACTGCAGATGGTGGTTAATACACAAAAGGACACAATGTGCTGAAGTAACTCAGCGGGTCAGGCAGTATCTCTGGAGAACATGGATATGTGACATTCCGAGTCGACTGCAATGTCGACCCTTCAGACTGATTGTGAGGGGGGGGGGGGGGGCGGGGGAGAAGAAAAGGGGAGAAGCAGGACAAAGCTTGGCAGGTAATAGGTGGACATAGGCGAGAGTGGATTTGATAGGCAGAGGGTTGGAACAAAGACCAGAGATAAGAGCAGCAGGTTTCAAGAGTTGTAGATTGTGAAATCAGAATAGCAGGAGGAGGGATTGGAGTGGAGAAATAGGAAGACCAGGTGGGGCACAAGGGAAGGAAGGGTGATGGGGGGGGGTGGGAGTGGCAGTGAGGGGGAATCCAAGTTCATTCTGTTGGGTTAAGCTACCCAAGCGGACAATGAGGTGCTGTTCCTCGAGTTTGTGTGTAGCCCCAGGACAGAAAAGTCAGTGCGGGACCGGGAAGGGAAGTTAAAATGTTCAGCAGCAGGGCGATCCAGTAGGTCTTGGCGGACCGAGGGCAAGTGTTCAGCGAAACGGTCACTATGTTTTTGTCTCTTCGATGTTCAGGAGGCCACATCGGGAACACTGGATGCAGTGGATGAGGTTACTCGATATGGCTGGTGTAGTGCATGCTTATGTAGAAAAAATACAGTACAGCTAATAGTTTGCACTTAAGATATTAAACAAGGTCTCTAGCAAACATTCTATATAAATCATAAAGTATAAATTTGGCTTTAAATTTTGATGAAGTTGTAACTTTTTAGAACAGAGGAAATCAAATTCTGTAATCAAAAGATATTTTCTTTAGATAGTTAAAGCAACATCCGGTATTCATGACCATTAGATTTGTTTAAGAAATTAAAGATAGCAGCTGTTCTGGTTGCCATTTGCAAAGAAATGTGTTGCCTTGCCATGCAATGCAGATCAGTTTGGGTACAGACGTGATCTTTGGAATACCTGAACCACATCTTGGTGTGTTATGAAGCAGTTCTTCCAGTCTGAAGAAGGATCTAGACCTGAAACATCACCTATTCCTTCTCTCCAGAGATGCTGCCTGTCGCGCTGAGTTACTCCAGCATTATGTGTATCTTTAGTTCTTCCAATTTGTTCTCATAGATTATCAAGATTTTTTAAAATTCTAATTTTTGCTTGAATAATTAAGAACAATTACCTACCTCTGTAGAAATTTGGAGATTTATTTAAAACTAAACTAAAAAGTAATTGAGGGCCAAGCAGCAACTGAAAGATTTGATTCCTAAACCACCCATGTGCAAAATTCTGTATTTACTGCATGTGAAATTGAATGTTTAAATGTTAATGCCGGAAATTAGTGCAGAAGAAAATCTGGGGATGTATTTCTAGATGCACATGGGAATTATAAATTGTGTGAAGAATGCAAGCATTTTTACTCTTAAAATATTCAGCTATTGTTCAAAAGAGAGCTGGTCAGGCTGCTGCTTCACATCGCCAGAGAAAACAAAAGCTTTTCACTGTACCTCAGTGCATGTGACAATAAACTAAACAAAACATCGGTTCGATCCTGACTACTGGTGCTGTCTGTGCGGAGTTTGTACGTTCTCCCTGTGACCGCGTGGGATTTCTCCGAGTGTTCTGGTTTCCTCCCACATACTAAATACATATAGATTGTAGGTTAATTGGCTTCTGTAAATTGCCCCTAACGTGTAGGATGGGATAGCATAGAACCAGTGTACAGGTGACCGATGGTTGGCGTGGACGCGGCTTGCCAAAGGGCCTGATACCAGGCTGTGTCTCTAGCCTAAACTGAAGTTGCTATGATGCTGATGGGCCCATTTTAATGTGTGTTGCAGATACTCCCGGCGTGACATTCTTCCATTGGGTAAATTTACAGTAAACCTGAGTGGCTGCCCCAGGAACAATGGTTACACGAGACACCTGCACAAAACCATTCAACAACTCGTTCCGTCAGTAAGTGTTTAAAATTGTGGCAAATTGGGAATGTGATCACTGCAGGATTACACCTGCTGTGAATGTGTTCAGTTAATGCCCCTTAAGGAACGCATTAAGGGACTGACTTTGGACTGACAAGTTCTTCGTTGTACCTCGGTACACATAACGATAAACTAAACTAGTTTGCTAATCTGGGGCTTAAAAGTATGTTGAAAATTAACTCTTTTTTTTGTTGCTTTTAATAGTCATACTGTCTGCCCATGACACTCCACAACATGAACACCCTCCGATTCATCCCACACAAAGACTACACAGCCAATCGCCTTGTCACCGGTGTACTGCAACTGGCCAGCAACACTTCGCTCATGTTAGACGAGACCTTAATGGAACAAGGGCAACTGGATAGTACAGGTCAGAACTGAACTTCACATATAAAGCAAATGTCTCCTTGGCTGCTGTTGAACAATATTATTTCATCTTTATTGGGTGGTCTTTTTCAAATACAGATCCCATGTATATAAAGGGCTGCACAGCAGTGCAGCTGTAGAGTTGCTGCCCTGAAGCGCCAAACCCGGGCTTGATCCTGACAACAGGTGTTGTCTTTACGGAGTTTGTACGTTCTCCCTGTGACCGGGTGGGTTTTCACTGGGTGCTTCGGTTTCCTCCCACGCTCCATAGACATACGGGTTTGTAGATTAATTGGCTTCGGTAAATTGTCCCTAGTGTACTGGTGATCGTTGGTCGACATGGACTCGAAGGGACCCGTTTCCCCGCGATACCTCTAAACTGCTTAAACAGGGTTGGTAGCTTTGCTGTCTGACAAATCAACTCTGCAATTGTCAATTAATTCGAGCCAGCTTTCGAATCGTTCCCTCTAGGGTCCAGCTTTTGAGTAGGTGCACATGGTGGGCATGTAGATAACTGTCAGGCAGTGTGGATGCAGCTTGCAAATATTGATACAAGTGCACCACTTGGTGGTCCGGCACCTCCTATAATCCAGACAAGATTATGAGAGTGCGCTTGAAATCCCCTGCTGAAATTGTGGCCTAGAGCTGGGTGAGGCAGTCGAACTCGACCTCATCGGGACTTCTGCGCCAAGCGGCGGGTTGAATTTGTGCCCTGTAGCCGGAATTCTGGAACTCCGACCCGGCTGGAGCCGGCAGATCTGTCCTCATAACCGTTCAGAGGCCGACTTTATGGGCTGGTGTCTCAGCCCCTCGGCGGCCTAGGACGATCGCTGCGTTGGACTCCACTCGGAAGCCGTGACCTCTGTTGGTCCAGCAAAACGGATAATCCGGAAAGGATGCAAGGGTGCTGGTTAATTGGTGGTGGACCTGTACCCACACTGATGGAATTGAGTTTTATCTGTGACTTGCAGTAGCCTTACAAAGCAAAACATGTGTTCTTTTTATTTCACCACCATTCAACCCCTGTAATTTCTGTCTCGCCATTTTCTTTAAACAAAATGTATTTGTATCAACCTTAATCATTGTTAATGATCAATCTTTCACAGGAGTTCGAAATGTGACGGCCCTGGGTAATTTGATTACTTGGCAGAAGGTAGACTATGACTTCAACTACCACCAGATGGAGTTCCCTTGCAATATTAATGTACTCATCACTTCTGAAGGAAGATCTCTCTTACCGGTGCGTGCACTGTTTGGATTTATCCACTCGTACTACAATGTGTACGGAGTGATTCGAGTCTTTCGGCCTTTGCCTTAAATAATGTATGCAATGTGGCTATTAAACACTTTCCAGTGAATGGCCAAATGCCAGAACAATACAATGGTTCATTACTAACGTAAAATGTTAGGGTCAATTCTTGCAAGATTTAAATCGTTAAGAAGCATTGCTCTTCTATTTGCGTCAAATGTTAATTTTTGAAAAGATAATGCATGGAGGAATGTTGGTGTTTTTGTATTGATTGTACCACTTAATACAAGGGGGGAGGGAACGGGGACAACAGTGGCCCAGACCATATCAACCACACTGCCCTATATTTTTGAATGCAATACAATTAATCTAGTCTAGTCTAGTCAGTAAAGCCTTTGCCAAGGTCTCACCTGGAAAGCTGGTCCAAGACTATGGGTTCAAAGAGAAGTCAGCAAATTGGATCCAAAATTGGCTTGGTAGTGGGAGACCTGGATGATGGTGGAGAAATGTTCTTGTAATTGGAAGCCTGTGGTCAATATACAATAAGCATGTTTGTCATACATAATGATATTCAACAGTTGGTAAATTCGCAAGAGCAAAGGCAAATAAAATGTAACCCTGAGGAAAAATGAGAGGAAGCATTTTGGGATGCATTCAACAATGGTAGGACAACCATTGTGAATGGTCAGGCACCAGGGAGTATTGAGGAACAGTGGGATTTTGGTGTTCGAGGTCCGTATAGATACCCAATGGTGGCAGCACCGGCAGATAAACCAGGGCAACAAATATAAGAGCAGGAGGGTCACGGTACCAGTTTACAAAACTGGTTAGACTGCAGTTGGAGTACTATGGTGACCGCAGACTGCACACATTAGAAAAACTTGTTTGCATTGGAAAAGAGTGCAGAGAAGATTTACTGGGATGTTGCTGGGAAAGGAACACTTCTGTTATCGGGAGAGAATAGTAATGCTCAGGTTTTTTCAAAGTAGGGAAGGGTCAAGAGGAAGTGTACAAAATTATACGGGGCTTAGGTAGAGTGGCTATTGAGAAACCTTTCCATGATAAATATTCCAAACCATGGGGCATGGATATGAAGTGAGGAGTTGGTGAATTAGAAGGGAACTGAGGAAGAAAACCTTCACTCAGAGGGTGGTTGCATTCTGAGCGTACGGCCTATGGGTGGTGATGGCAGGTATTGTGACAACATTTGAAAAGTGTGTGGACAGACTTTTAATTCACCAAGGAACAAATGTGCTGTTAAAAGGGCTTGGTGTGGGTGGGATCTTGGATTTTGGTTGTCATTCTCGCAAATGTATATACATACACGCACCTGCCTCCCGATAATGAGATGTAAATGATGATGCAAATTGTTCTGCCAACTGCTCTGTGAAAATGGTTGAGTAGTTACTTTTAGTAGATTTAGAATTGCTATTGTAATTGAGCAACTAGACCCGGAGGCTTAACGTGTAGATTACAAATATGGTGTTCCATCATAAATGACTTGAGGTCCACTTATATTTGTTAATATACTGGCGCAACAACATCGCTAGATCACATTGAGTTGTGAAGTTGCCGTGAGCCCATTCTTGGGTGACATCCCAGCTCGTTCTTTATTTGATGTCCCTTTCTGTGGCTCTCCTGTGATCTCTGCTGAGGCGCGCTATTTATCTCTCTTGCAGTCTGACTGCCAAGTCCAGCTCCAGGCACAGATGATTCCTGCCAATGTGGAAGAATACATGACGAATTTACTGATGGCTGTGTTGCCTTCCATGCTGAGGAAATTCCGCATTTACCTGAGTTTGCTCAGGTTCATGGACTACAGCATCTCTGATGAAGTGACCAAGGTATGGTCACCAAAATGTTTTTTTATTTTCTCTGAAGGGCTATTCCTCGGGCTCTGAAATGAATAATTTGTGATTCGGATGTTAATTATCTCAATTTCAGGCAGTGGAGGAAGACTTTGTAGAGATGAGAAAGAGTGATCCTCAGAGCATGACGGCAGAGGACCTCCACCAGTTGCTTGTTGTGGCGAGGTAGGTAGGCTATGTGCACGGCCGCTGCTGTGGCTTGGTGTTTGTGGATTATTGCAGATGTTTTATGTCAAATTTATCACATGGTTAAATCTTTTTTTTCTTTAACATTTCAATTCACCTACCTTTTCACTCTTTTAGATATTGTTTTATGAATTGCTGCTGTAAATGATCGAATGGATCTATCGGCATTGCATGTCTTGTAGAGACCATGAATAAAGGACTAATTGTCCTGTGGAGCTGATTTTTAAAACTTTTTGTATTTAGGAAAAACCTTTTTCCCCTCTTTAAAAGAGCTGAGTTTCTGATCATGGCCACGAGAGCTCGACCTGTTCCTTTCTGAAGTTTAGTCTGGGGGATGGAGGGCTGCAGTGCAAAGGAGCGGACAATTAAAATCAGGCTCTTCGAGGATGGGACTGATGCTGCTTTCTCTTCTTCAAGAATGGGGTGATTTGTGCAAGATGGAGTTCAGGGAAGGTGCAAAGTGCCAGGTCGGCAGTTAAGATGTAGAGTAGATTGATGGGCGGAGTCGAGGATGTTTGCAGAATGCAAGGAAGCTAATGTCTGTCACCTTGGCTTGAGCTGTTCAAATTGCACTACCTGTTGCTGACTGTTTTTCTGACTACCTGTCTGAGGTAGTGGCAGGTTACTAATGTAACTGGATTGAAAATGAGCTCAGTGGTGAACATTATGAGAGACCTGAAACTGAACATTGTGCCTAAAACAAGACACACGGTGCTGGGGTAATTCAGCGGGTCAGGCAGCATCTCACAAGAACATGGATAGGTGATGTTTTGGGTCAGGACCCTTCTTCAGACCGAGTCTGAAAAAGGGTCCCGGCCTGAAATTCCCTCTCCCTGTCCTCCAGAGATGCTGCCTGACCTGCTGAGTTACTCCAGCAGCTCCTGTTTCCACTTTCTGACTCAGGCCATATATGAGCATATAAGTAAGTAAGTGAAGACTTCCTCTGGCCTGTGTAGTCATGGATGGAAGTTTGGCTATATAGTTTGTGTTTGGATCTCTAAGCAGGTATCATTAAAATGGCATCTTGGTCCAGGTGGTAGAGAAATTGCAGAACTATCTACTGGCAAACATCCTGACGGTAATACTCTTAAACTGCTGGAGTGGGTCAGGCAGCATCTGTTGATGCAGAACGGTCGACATTTCAGGGTCGAGACCTTGCATCAGGTCTGAGTGTGCAGAGGGGAAAGTGCCAGTGGTGAGAGGGAGGAGTAGGCAGTATCTGGTGAGGAGTGGGGGATGTTGGTGGGGACCAAACCCTCAATGTAAGAGGTGGAGACAACAAAGGGCTGCAGATTCTGAAATCTGATAAATCCGGAAGGTGATAAGTAGAACCAGAAATAAGAGGAGATGATGAGCAGATGGAACAAGATGCAGAGGGGGAAGGAAAGTGGGTGACGGAAGTGCTAGGTTGAGTTGGGGAAAGGTCGGTTGGAGAATCTGGGTGGATCAGAAGGAGAGAGAAAGGAACACTGAGTGGTGGTTACCTGAGCAAGGAGAAATGTTCATGCCAATTTGGTTGTAGAGTACACTGTTTGATATGAAGCAGGATTTTAAAGACATTTGGACAGATGCATGGTTAGGAAATCTTTCGCGATACATCATGGAAACATCCCACCAAGTCAACGCCTACCATCAACCACACACACTAGTTCTATGTTATCCCAATTTTGCATCCTACACATGGGGTTAATTTACAAAAGCCAATTAATCTACAAACCTGCAAGTCTTTGAGGAGCACCCGGAAAAAACCCATGTGGTCACTGGGAGAGCGCACAAACTCCACATAGACAGGATTGAATGTCTCTCGTGCTGTGAGGCAGCAGCTCTACCGCGGCACCACTGTGATGCCCATCTGAGCCAAAGATAGGAAAATGGGAGTTGCTTGGTCAGCATGGACGAGGGGCCTGTTTCTGTGTTGTTTGACTTGGGGCTCCAATAAAGAAGGGAGAGGCTGTGATGGGAGTTAACACAAACAGTCTAGTTTAGACACACACTGCAGAAACAGGCCCTTCGGCCCACTGGGTCCATGCCGACCAGCGAACCCCGCATATTAACACTATCCTACAAGCACTATGGACAATTTTTACATTCACCAAGCTAATTAACCTACAAACCTGTATGTCTTTGGTGTGGGAGGAAACCAAAGATCTCGGAGAAAACCCACGCAGGTCACGGGGAGAAAGTACAAACTCCGCACAGACAGCGCCAGTAGTCGGGATCGAACCCGGGTATCTGGCGCTGTAAGGCAGCAACTCTACCGTTGTGCCGCCCTGCACTGCAGGGCATTGTTTGGCGAGGCATCGAAGTATTTCTGTGTGCCAAATGTGCCTCTGATTTTAAACATAACTCTTGAATTTGTTGATGAACAGGTTGGTGTCGCTGAGCGCTGGCCACAGAACCTTGTCACGTGAGAGATGGCAAAAAGCAAAGCAGTTGGAGGTTCTTCGCAGAAGCAGAATACAACAAAAAGTGCATGTAAACGGCAATGAACCTTGATGCCAGACCCTTAATGTTAATACAACGCAACAGAACCTGCGTGCCAGTGGGCTTCATGTAAATTCACAGAGCTAACATTCCTTCTCAGCCCACCTGCCAAACCTTTAAAATTGAGGAAAATCTTTTTTTTTTTTTGTAGAACATTTGTATCAAATTTTCTTACAAATGTTTCTTAACTGAATTCTGACGGCTTTAATTCAAGATGTTTTTGTTGCTTGTATTGAAATCTCTGCCATTTAGTTGAGTGCGTTCATTTGTGAAAATTTCTACATTCCTCTATTGCCACGATTTCTCAAATACAGGCTATTTTTGTAATTTTGTAAACTGCATAACATTGTACTTGTTTGAAAGAAATTGCCTTTTTAAAAAAAAAAATGAAACAAGATCTCAACTGTTACTTCTGTTTCTTTTTTTTATAATTAGTCTAATCATGGGTTGGGTGAACCTCTATTGATATTTGCGCATCCAGATTTAACCTGTAAACTCGTGCTGGAGTCGCTAGTGAATAGGTTACTTCACACGTAATAGCTTTTTGGTAAGATAACTATTTACTCGATGGGTTAACTTCTAACATTAACGGCTGTCCATTATTTACCCTTTTTAAATTATTTGATCAGCCTTTACTGGGTATTTAAAATTGCATACAAGCTGCCTTCAAATTCTAACAATATTTTTGCATCTGTTTTGAAAATTAGTTTTTAAAGATTTATTGAAATTATTTGCCTGTGATTTGACTTATTACTTGTGAAATCCTGACAGGGCCAATGGCACTGCAGTCACTTTGCACAGGCGTGAGGAATGAACATTTAAGGTGGTAGATAAGGGTGTCATTGCTTTGGCCTGGATGTTGTTGGATGGTGGTGAAGTTGCACTCATCCAGGTGAGGAGAAAGTATTTCATTATGCGACCCTTTGCCTTGTACAAGTGAAAGGCATTGGGATGAAAGACTTGCACAACGCCAATTGTCTGAAGAAGGGTCTCGACCCGAAACGTCACCCATTCCTGCTCTCCCGAGATGCTGCCTGACCTGCTGAGTTACTCCAGCATTTTGTGAATAAATCGATTTGTACCAGCATCTGCAGTTATTTTCTTATACCAATTGTCTATTGATTATGATGGAAGGAAGATCATTGATGAATCAGCAGGTGAGGAGTGAGGCAAGAAAACTTGCCCCAGAGGAGTTTTTCCAATGATGTCCTTTCTGGACTCACCTCTCAAGTCATCGCTGTTTTACTTTAATCATTGGAATACTTTCTGCTTGTTGACCATTCAACGTCAGTTTATCAGGACACCCAGATGCTGCACTTTGAGCAAATACCTCACTTCCTCTCCGGAATTTGAGATGTAATCAAGGTGGCCTTGAGGGAAGAGGGCCTGGTGCGATGTAAACAGCATTAATGAGCAGATTATTGGCAAAGAAATGCCATGTCTGACACTCAACCAATACAGGTGAGAGGGAGGAGGGTGACATTAAATCAGGTGGCATTTACCTGCCATTTTCCAGATAACAGGACAAAGCTGGACAATTGTATGTCAGGTAGATGTCAGTGTTGGAGCTCTAATAGAACAGCTGTTCTTATACGGCTAGTTCTGGAGTGGAAATCTTGTGTATGAAGCCAGGATATCACTGGCCCCCATAGCATTTTCTCCATCCACTGTTCCAGGTCTTACTGAGTGTGTTGAATTGGCTGAAAATTAAGTTCTGTGATGATGGAGATCACAGGAGGGAACCAAGGAGGATACTTTTATATCTTGTTGGAAATGTTTCTTTAGCCACATGTTTTAGGATGGAATATTCTTAGTGCTACCTCCTTACCTAAGCTTTTTAATTTTCCCACCATCATTCATGACTGGTTGTAGGAAGATCTCTGCTTTCATCTGACTGGATGCCTATGGGATTTCTTGGCTCCAAGTGATGCATGTTTTGTTTTAGGTTGTGGTATTAGACTCAATAAAAGGCACTTATCCTGTTATTGCCATTTTTTGCCCAGTGACATTCCATCCTCCTCTACCCACCTACAGTAGGGTGATTGACAGTAGCTAATTAACATAATTTTGGTATATAGGGAAGACCTGGACAATCAGCAAGAGCAAGTTAATGCTGAAGCAGTATTACAAACTAATGTATTGTCCAATTAAAATACAACTAACACAATTGCATATTCTTGCTGTGAAACAAATTTGTCTCTGCTAAAGGTGATTTCTACCCAAGGTACATTAGCAAAGACAAGAGAAAGTTGATTTATACTTCATGTTGGTTAGCTTACCAACTTGTTCAGACCCAGGCTGGCAGCTATGTCCTTCAGGACTTGGACATTATCAAATTGTCTTACATTTAGAGACACCATGGAAACAGGTCCTTCAACCCACGCTGACCATTGATCACCTCGTCACACCAGTTCTACATTTATCCCACTTTCTCATCCATTTCCTACACACAAGGGACAATTTAGAGCTAATTAACCTGCAAACCCACATCGTGGAAACCAGGGCACCCAGAGGAAACTCGGTAGACAACACCCAAGGTCAGGATACAACCTGCGTCTCTGGCTGCGGTTCTACCAGCACCTCCACTGTGCTTTTGTCAATTAGAAACGGAAAACCTCCAGCGCATTACATTCTGGCCCCTTGCTATATGCTTCCAAGCAACCGTCAACGGGGAGTACTAGTGGTAGTCAAGAAATGGTTTCCTAGCCCATATTTCATTTGATGCTATTTTCCAATGGAGGAGCTGGTCTCAATGTTGGCGACTGCCAGAATCAATCATTGTCATGTGTACCCTGGTGTGCACATCTCCCACCAGCATGACAGGACATTACCTTGGTGTATGATGTAGGAATCTACAGAGTGGTGAAGGCGGCACAGCACATTACTGGCAACTGTCTCCCGGCCATTCAGGACATTTTCTACCGGCGGTGCCTGCAGAAGGCACGCAGCATCATCAAGGACCACAGCCACCCAGCACGCAGGCTGTTCTCCTTGTTACCGTCAGGCAGACGATACAGCAGTATGGCTGCGTGTACCACGAGACTTAAGAACAGTTTCTACCATCAGGCTTCTGAACTAACATTTCAAATCATATATGTTGATTATTTTTAATATTGTCTTTTTAACTATATTTAATATTGTCTTTTTACCTTACTAATGTCATTTTTAAAATCTTATTTATCCTTGGAATATTACTGCTGAGGTGACCCGTTGTCTTGTCAAATACATTTAATTGTACCGTTGACCCTGTGCCAACCTACATATGACAAATAAAATGTATTATGATTATTATTATTATATCTGCCATAGCTGCTCACCGAATCAGCACTGATGGGCTGCTGCTCAAGTTAAGGGAAATACAAAATCACCCAATGAACTGCCCAATATCAACTTCAAATCTTCATCTCTATTTGATATCCATGCTCAATGCAGTGACAAGTGGAGGGGACAGAAATAATTAATTTACTTTTGTGTTTAACATTCAGCCATTTGAAATAAAGTGTGAATATAGGGGCAGAGGTCAGGATTGGACCCTGCAAATGATATCACATTACCAGCATGAATCCGCTGGCTACAGACAGAGGTAACGTGTGGAACTGACATGACATCTCGGGGAACGTTTAGGCTACTTTCTGAACTGCATTGCACTCCAGAAATAAACAAGCATAACCCTTCACAAATGCTTGTGTAATGTGTATCGTTGCCAGGTGGGAAAATGCAAATAACATTGATTCATTATTGTTTTGCATTTGGATGGAACTTGCATCAAAATTGGAGCTGTTGCGGGTCAGTTTTTCTTGATCTGCAGCACAATTTCCTTGGCCGCCATTATATTCCACAGAAGATAGACACACAGCAGGTGAAGCAGCATCTCTGGAGAAAAGGAATAGGTGATGTTTCAGGTCACGACCCTTCTTCAGATAGTGTTGGGAGAGGGAAAAGAGAGTTGGGAGAGGGAAAAGAGATGGAAAAAGTACATAGGAAAAAATAATGAAAGATATGAAAAAAGACAGATCTAGACAGCAAAGATGACCAATGCCCACAATGGTCCATTGTTGGCTGTGGGGAAGGTGACAACAAGTAATACAACAGTGAAACTCAGCAAGACTACATGGCTCCTGTGCAAGGAGAATTATTCAAGGGGATTAACCAATAATTTCAAAATGGCGGCGCTGCCATAGCAGCTGCGGCTTACCTGCGGTCCATTTGTCTTTGTGTTTTTGTTGGTTTTTTTGTCTTAATTGTAGTTGTGATGTGGTGTTTTTGTGTTTGTGTACTATGTGTGTATGTGGGGGGGAGGGAGGGAACTGTAAAATTGTAAATAGGTGTCACTTCCGAACGGAGACCCGACCTTTGTTTTCTGGGTGTTGTCTTCGTTCCTGCTGCGGCCTACCATCGGCCCAACTCCTGGAGCTGGCGGCCTCCAGGGCTCCGGTTCGCAGAGCCCGCGGACCGGACTTACCATCAGCGGAGCCGGCCGTTTTCGGGGGCTGCGGGAGTGGCTGCGACTCGCCTTAGGCTCGGGCTGCGTGGATGCCGACATCGGGAGCTCCGGCAGCGGCAGCGTGTTCGCCCGCCACGGATCGCGGGGCTTGGGTCGCGGACATTTCACCGTCCGGCGCGGCCTAAAATATGCCGCGGGATATTTCTCTGCTGGGCGGGAGCCACGACCGCCCCGACGTGCAGCAACAGCAACAGCGGCAGCGTGTTCGCCCGCCCCGGATCGGACTTATCATCGGGGGAGCCGGCCGTCTTCGGAGGCTGCGGGAGCGGCTGCGACTCGCCTTGGGCTCGGCCCGCTGCGGACCGTCCGGCGCGGCCTCCAACCACAACAACCTGACCGCGGGAGAAGACAGCAGGAGAAGGGAAAGACATTGTGGCCTTCCATCACAGTGAGGAGAGGACTGGAGGAGACTCACTGTGATGGATGTTTCTTTGATGGATGTTTCTTTTTTTGTGTGTTTTTGGGGTTGTGTAATTTTAATGCCTATTTAATGCTTTTATTGTTGGACTGTGGGTGACTGAATTTCGTCCAATATTGGATGACAAATAAAGCTATCTTGAATCTTGAGTAAACATTTCACTAATTGACTTAGGAGGAGGAGGAGGAGGAGATAAGGCAATGATCTTCACCTGTTCACACATACAGGGATTTTTTTATAATCATTAATCAGCCACCTAAATGGTATCTTTAAAAGGTTTCTGCCTGAGCCTACACTATTGTTGCCATGATTCAAATACACAGCAGTTTCTATATGATGACCAAGCAATATTTTGGCAGATGCAGTGGGGAGGGTAATGGCCTTGAACCAAATAAAATGATTTTGATGATTGGCACTTAAAAAAATATGGAAACAGATGGGTTTGCTTCAACTTTTTTTTAATTAAAATAATATTCATCCCTCCTGTCAAAATACACTGGAGCAAATCTACTCTTGTAGCATGTGCATTATTTTCAACACATCAAAGAAACCACACTACTGTGACAAAATATGAATAAATAAGCACATTAAAACATTTAAGTTACAATAACAAGTATTTTAATTATAGGAATGGACAGTTTTATTTACCCAGAAATTCTGTGTCGAAGGCTGATATCAGGGCACAGTTAAGACAATTGGGAACCTACTGTAAATAACATGTTTACAATCTAACTACAGTACATTTATGATAAACCACAGGCACTGTCTATAGGATTGTACTAATGCTACATCAGGTTCAAGTCAAAATTCCCTCCGGCCCCTTCACCACTTGTATTTTAACATTCATGAGGATCTTGCCCCTTCTGTGTGCGAGACAAAAAAAATACCTTTTGCAATAGTTCAGATTTCTAGAATACTTGTAATCGTGAAATAACCATGAGATATTCAAGTCCCTTGCAATAGACTTTTGCTGCATAAAGATGCTGTTCCATAAAATGAAAATATAGTTTTAGGATTTTCTTATTTTCTTAAAAAAAACTTAATTCAGGGGCAGTTTTCCCAGATGGCAGTGAAGACAATCTTAGGGCAAGATGCAAGTTATTATCCCATTGACCATGACACTTCACTACAACGCATACTGACGGGAACTCCTGAAGTGTGTGGTATGGCATGTGCTTCAGTTGTGTGGAGTGTACAACTCCTGTCTACTTGGATTAAAAACAACTGGAACAGGGCAGGTTAGAGACAGTTGTCATCAACTGAGATTACATTGCCACCAGCCTAATACATACTTCCTTAATTAATATTGCACATTGGCCTGCTCAGTAGTCGCTGCTCCAGTAGCTTAATGCAAAAATCCAGGATTACCCAGATTATTTGGAAAACCTCAAATCCAACATTGTTTGTTAAAGACTCTATACAAAACTGCAGATACATTTTAAAGGACTTTTGGTCTTGGATCATAACTTAAAAGTATTCCCCTTAATCAAGGTTACAAAGTTCAGAGACCACCAGTGGCTAAATCTGGATTATCCTTGTCTGGCACTGTGAAAACATCTCCTTAAACTGGGGGTGCTGACCCTCCGTTACATTTTCAGGGGTTCGCTGGACCTTTGCCACAGCGAAGTTTACCCCCTGGATTAGTCCTGCCTGGGTCATGCTTGCTACCTGGACCATTGAACTTCGGATCTTAGCAAACGGTGAAACAGCACTGCTGCCTGCATCTTCTAGTTGGGAAGGTGAAGCCTCCCGTTCAAATTGATTGGACACACCGGCTGGATTGTCCTCTATCAACACAGCAGAGTCTGGAGGTTCCACTGAAAGAAGGGGTAAATTAGAGCTAGCCGAGGATACGTCCAGCTTGGAGGGTCTTGGTAAATGCATCTCAGTTTCTTCTGGCTCAACGTTGGACGTCACTCCAAAGCCACAGATGCTTCGCTCTTGCTGCTTCTGATGGAAAACCAGATCTGCAACACTAACGTCGGGAGATTTATTCTGTGCATCTTCTACAAACTGGTGACAATAGGCATCAATGGGAGTGTTGAAATCAACAAGGATATCCTCATCAGCAGTTGGCGCCTCGGAAGGCAGTACATTAATCAGAACTTCACCCTGGTGTTCAGGATTATTCTGCATTAAGTGGATTTCTGAAGTATTGTGCGGAATATTAAAATCTGTGCTGCCGATCGAATGTGATCGACTGCCTAACCGTGAACGGGGTCCAGTGGCAACAATGCCGCAGCTGGGAAGCACATAGTCACACTGTCCGACATCTTCAGAGTCCGTCAGCTGGCATTCTTCATCCGATTTGGAATTGGAGATATAGCCATCAGATTCATAAGAGTCCGTACCAGAAGAGATCTCAAGATCCGAATCGGTCTCATCTTTGACTGCCACGGGGGAATCCGAGCTCCCCAGACTACTGTCCGATTTCCACAGGTTCCGTAGGTTTGGTTTTAAGAAATTAACCTTGACGTCCGGTTTCGAAAAGTTGCCAAGTTTCCGCAAATTTCCAATGGTCACATTGGATTTGGTTTGTTTGACTTTCTGGTTGAAGGAAGAAAACTTGTTGATAAGAAAGTTCTTGCCTTGGGTTAAGCTTGTACTGCTCGTAACCCGACTCTTGGAATGGATACCAAGGATGTCTTCATGTGGCTTACTGCGCTTCCTGCAAAATAACACGCAATTCAGTCATTTGCCTTGGAAAGATTTTACTTGGGTAACACTGCAAAAGAGACTAAATGCTTCATTACTTGAATGCAAGAGTAAATGAGCCTAAATGTTAGTCTAAATGCTTTTTTACAGCAGTACTGTTCAATCTTTTGCAGTTGTGGTTGGGAGAAATTACTGTACCCACTTGACAGCTGCTTAATTGAGCTTCTTTCAAGTGAGGCATGATTGTAATTAAACAACTCGGTCTACCTGCAATTCAGTCTGCGTATTGTGAAGTGGTTTAATAATAAGAGGTCGATTTTAAACCAAACAGTATTTGCTGAGGAAGCAACTGAACCTGGCAACAGGGAGTGACAGAAAATAAACATCCCCACCAGCACAATGCTACCTACTTTGCAGGCCAAAATGTGTTGAAAAGTAGGTGGCCGGGAGAACAAAGGTGCAACATAAGGATAGAAGGAGAAGGGGGAGGGGGAGGGGGAGCAGAACTATTATTAGAACGGGTGTCAAGGGTTATGGGGAGAAGGCAGGAGAATGGGATTAGGAGGCAGAGATCAGCCATGATTGAATGGCAGAGTAGACTCGATGGACCGAATGGCCTAATTTTACTCCGATAACTTGTGAGCAGAGGAGACGTGAGTGAGGAATCCATCTATGACAGCAGTGAGGGAAGCCACGTTTACGAATGAAAGAGGACATCTTGGATGTCGGAGAATAGAAAGCTTCATCGTAGGATCAGATGCGACAGAGACGGAAGAATTGACAATAGGGGATTTGAGGAAGGACATTCTTGCTATTGAGGGAGTGCAGCGTACGTTCACGAGGGTAATTCCCTGGATGGCGGGACTGGTATATGATGAGGAATGGAGCGACTGGGCTTGTATACACTGGAATTTAGGATGAGAGGGGGGGATCTTATAGAAACATAAAGCTATTAAGGGATTGGACACACTAGATGCAGGAAACATGTTCCCGATGTTGGGGGAGTCCAGAACCAAGGGCCACAGTTTAAGAAAAAGGGGTAGGCCATTTAGAACTGAGATGAAGAAAAACTTTTTCACACAGAAAGTTGTGAATTTGTGGAATTCTCAGTGAAGGCCAATTCACTGGATGTATTCAAAAGAAAGTTACAGCGAGCTCTTAGGGGTAGCGGAATCAAGGGGTATGGGGAGAAGGCAGGAATGGGATACTGATTGTGGATGATCAGCCATGATCACATTGAATGGTGGTGCTGGCTCTAAGGGCCGTTTGGCCTCCTCCTGCACCTATTGTCTATGTATCTGTGGGATAGTGTCTTTGCAGAAGGCAAGGAAGAAGGAAGTGTGGTCCAAATAACTAGGTGTCGGTAGGCTTGGCCTTTGTCTAACCATTTGCTTATCAAACCCCCCTCACCTGTATTCACCTATTACCTGCCATGCTTTGTACTGCCCCTCCTCTCTTCCAGCTTTCTTTCATTTCCCCGCAATCAGTCTGAAGAGAGATCCCGGCCCAAAACTTCATCCATCCAAGTTCTCCAGGGATGCTGCCTGACCAGCACTTTGTGGCTTTTTTTTCCATGGACCAGCACCTGTAGATCTTATCTGCAGTTCCTTGTGTCTACCTAATGTTATTTACTCAATCGGTGGCACTACAGTTGCCAAGCCTCTAAGCTCTTGATTTCTCTCCCCAATATCTTGCACCTTTTCAGATAGTCCTTAAGACTCTGCTTTATGTTCACAAATATTATCAGTTTCATTTAATCAGTGTTTGATCGCACTCCTGAAGCACCTCATTAATATGAGGTATGAATGTTGTTGGTTATGGTAAAGGCCCAGGCCACATCAGTCTTTATAAAAATCATCAGTGATGGATAGTTAGCATTACTGCCTCAATGGCTGCAGTTAACCTCCAGTGCTGTCTGCAGGGCTTGCACTTTCTCTCTTGGTTATGTGGGTTTCCGCAGATACTCCAACTACCTGCAACATCCTGAAGATGTGCTGGTTGGTACGCTGCTATAAACAGCCTCTGGTGTGGAAGGGTGGCAGGAGAACCAGGGTGGAACTGATGGATAACAGAGACCAGGTTGTAAGTGAGGGGATAGGATTGACAGGATGGCTCTGGGAACCAGCAGATACCAGTAGCCAGATGTCCTCTCTCTGCATCATACAATTTGAAAATACAACTGCATTCATGTGAATCGTCAAAGTAAAAGATACCTGGATAAATAGCTCAAAGGTTGCAGAACTAAAATATAAATATAAGGAACTGCAGATGCTGGAATCTTGTGTAGAACACAGAAGTGCTCGAGTAACTCAGCACGCCAGCAGCATCTCTAGAGGACATTTTATCCTCTTCATATTGGAGTTCCACAGAACACAAAAGGGGCAGGACGATGGCACAGTGGGAGTCGCTGCCTTACAGCGTCAGAAACCTAGGTCTGATTCTGACTACAAATGCTGTCTCTACAGAGTTTGTACGATCTCCCAAGTGACCGCGTGGGTTTTCCCAGGGTGCTCTGGTTTCCTCCCACATTCCAAAGACGTACAGGTTTGTGGGTTAATTGGCTTGGTAAAGATTGTAAACTGTCCTTAGTGTGTAGGATAGGGCGAGTGTATGGGGACCGCTGGGCACGTAGACTCAATGGACTGAAGACCCTGTAGCTCCAAACTAAACAAAGTGTTGGAGTAACTCAGTGGGTCAAATAGCATCTCTGGACGACCTGGATATGTGAAGTTCCAGGTTGGGACCCTTCAGTCTGAAGGGACCTGATCCAAAACACCGCCTATCCATGTCATAGCATCTCCAAGAGGTAGGCACTGTGCTGAGAAGCATGTTAAACAGCTCAAGATGACTTACCTAGATAAGCATCTACTTGTAATTACTCATACTTGTAATGGTAACTAATCTATGAAATTATAATTACATTTATTAAATGGAATCTCCTCTGCTCTGACATGGGATTTTTAATCACACCAAAGTAGTTAACATATTGAAACATCAAAAGAATCCTAGAACATGGGTGGCAAGGTGGCACAGCGATAGTGTTGCTGCCTTACAGCACCAGAGACCCGGGTTTGATCCTAACTACGGGTGCTGTCTGTACGGAGTTTGTACATTCTCCCCGTGACCGCGTGGGTTTTCCCCCAGATCTTTGGGTTCCCTCCCACACTCCAAGGATGTAAAGGTTTGGAGGTTAATTGGCTTGGTATAAATGTATAAATGTAAAATTGTCCCTCGTGTGTGTGTAAGGTAATGTAGATGTGTGGGACTCGCTGGTCAGTGCGGACTCGATGGGCCGAAGGGTCTGTTTCTATGCTGTCTCTAAACTAAACATGGACTCAATTGCTGTTCAAGGTTTAGTATTGTGTTAATAACATGGATAAGACCGCAGTTTCAGCTCTACTGCCTGCCTTCATGGATGGTGAGAATATTTGCTTCAGAGTGGAAAAATGATGGTTTACAAAGTTTAAACTTTTTCTTTGTTATTACAAATTCTGAAGGAGGACATGAAGTTAATTTGACCAAGGTTCCAATTATGTAGTCCACTTTCTGAACACTTACATTTTCATTCCAGGATAAGACAGCATAACATTCAAGAAATTTTATGATCAAATGCCATCACCAAGGCCAGTGTAAAATAGCTTGGACTTAATGTCCACACAAGTACAACTCAGGATGTAGATATCTATTTGCTATTTTGATGAGTACTTCAATGACAAAACTAAAATAGACGTTACCCTCACAGTGCACTGGCTCAGAAGCTACTTTAGCTTAACATTTTACACCAGGCACTATTTAGTGTGACTATTATCAAATAACATTTGAGGTTGATCTGAAAGCATTGCTGTGAGTGGAAACAAGGTCAGAACACGAGTGTGCACGTTCTGCCAAACACATGCTCTCGGTCTACCTAGGCCTGCTGGATCTCCCAGTTGCTCATCATCTTAACTCCCCTTCCCATATTGGCCTCTGTTCTGGGCCTTCTCCATTGCCAGAGTGAGGCCACACACACAAAAATGGAGATTAGCACCTGATATTCCGATGGGGTAGGTTACAACCCAACGGTCTGAACATTGAATTCTCCAATTTTAGTTTATCATCATATCATATCATATCATATATATACAGCCGGAAACAGGCCTTTTCGGCCCACCAAGTCCGTGCCGCCCAGCGATTCCCGTACATTAACACTATCCTACACCCACTAGGGACAATTTTTACATTTACCCAGCCAATTAACCTACATACCTGTACGTCTTTACTCACCACATTCCCCAGCCCACCCTCTCCCCTGTGCCACGCCCAGACACGCACTCATTTTCTCCCAGTATCTCGCCCCCGTTGTCTCCTTATATCCCTTCCTCTGGCTTCACATTTCACTCCAATTCGCACCGTGCACCCTTTTGCCTTCTTTTCATCTCTAGCCTTCATCCACCCTTCCACCAATCAAACCCTTCTCACCTGTATCCACCTATTTCCCCACAGACAGACCCACTCCAACCTCTTCTCCAGCTTTCACTCCCAGTTACAGCCTGAAGCATGGTCCCGAACCAAACCCTATCCATGCCCTCAGGGATACTGCCTGACACACTCACTTACTCTAGCACTTTGTTTTTATTTTTAAAAAGCAGAAACAAGGAGCCGGACTATGAAAAAATGGATGAGAAGTTTTTAATGAAAAAAAGATGAGAAACAGTTTCTAAACTGAGTTGGTTTTTAAATCAAGACTATGCACAAAAAAAAAGCAATATTTCAATTCTGACTGAACTTCAAATTAAAAATAGTTTTGCAACATGGATATCATTTAAAATCTATTTTTGGTACTTTAGAATGTCACTTTGTTTAGGTTTGATCAATGACTGCTGGATAAAGTGCTGAACAGTAACTTAAAGTGGCATTCGAGACTTTTTTAAATGAAAGTAGTTCAGCAGTCTCTCCGTGTTTCAGCCAAGAATATAGAGGCATTTCAAATGAACCCGGTTGTGTTTCCACCCAATCACACAGGCATCTTAAGCAAGATGGTAACACCTCACCTCTCCAACTTCTTCTCCAGAATTGGCACATCTATTCCAAGGCCCTGCTTTGTCAGCTGCAACATTTCTGCAATGCACTGAAGGGTGTCTGCAAACCAATTAAAAAGATAATTATCGTCGCCATCTTATTTCCGAAGGCATTGATTTCTTGCTCACCATGATTGCAAAGCCCACTGATGCCTATCCCCAAGTGAACGCCATTCATGCACACTCTCATGGGGCACATCACAAATCTTGGCTCCTCACATCAAAGCCAGACTCTCTTGATCTATACTCATTGGCATCTATCTCACTGAATGAACTGGTTGAGGTTTCTGGAGAAAGCAGCAGAAATCATGGAACATGCAACCATTGCAGGTAAGAAACTGGAGTGAAACCCTTTCCTCAGAATCTGTAGATTATAGGTAACTCAGATATTTTTTGGGATGGCATCTCAATAAACTACTTAATGCGGTCAAGAATGACTTTGGTCTCATCCTATACCTCTATGTGGACAAGAGCAGTAATGACGAAGAATTCTGAATCGTTTGTGTTAACTTCAGGCCCAGGGACTTAGAGCAGTTTTTCTCATTTCTCCCCTGCCCTCCACACCTCCTCAGCAAGGCCCCAGTTGAGATTAGTGCATTAAAAATCTTTTTTTTAATTTATTTTTTAAATCACATTTATAAATGAACATAGCAAAGGAAGAAATCCATGTGGCCCTATTAACTGTACTGATAAAGATTTACATGAATTCTCTCATTCCTAACACCTCACAGAGCAATATCCACTCAGCACTGGCCCCAAAACTGCAAGCGTGGACTTGTAGTTAAGTTTTTGCAGGACAGGTCATGAATTTTAGACTCAAGTAGCAAGAATGTTACCAGTCCAGTTCTGGTGCATCACCAGAACAGAGGATATCAGCTGGGGTGTCAAGAAATATTAAAATACTAACATTCTTAACATTAGTTAACCAACACTTGTTATAAATATGTGTAGGAAAGAACTGAAGATAAACACAAAATGCTGGAGTACCTCAGAGGGACAGCCAGCACCTCTGGAGAGAAAGAATGGGTGACATTTTGGATCAAGATCCTTCAGTCTGTCTGAAGAAGGGTCTCGACCCGAAACATCACCCATTCCTTCTCTCCAGAGATGCTGCCTGTCCCGCTGAGTTACTCCAGCATTTTGTGTCTAACTTGTTATAAATACACAGGTTGATTTGAACATTAAACAATTTCTAATGTAGGATAACTGAAAGATGGAAATCCCACTGAATATCAGTTGAAACCCAGATAGAAATCAACTCCTCTGCATCTCAAAAGTGCAGATTTATTTTTCCTGTATATAGAATTTGGGTGTGTGTTACAATAAAACTGCCTTTACTTGTATTTTAAGCAGTGCTGATTATAAATTAAAAATGGCAATGAAAAATTGTGATAATGTTTAATGATCTTTTGCAATTAGGAATGGTGAACAAACATTTTTGATTTATATACACTTGTGGAATATCTCTCATACAGCTGCCACGACAACAATGAAACAACTAAACAAGAACAGCGATTTTGTTTTTTGAAACAGAAGTGCTTTACCTTTTCCATCTTCCTCAGGGTTTCGAGTCACAGCTCTCAACGTGTGGAAGTACCCGCTAATTCCGTTGTGCTTGTAATGGAGTCTCATACAATTAAACTTGGGCTTCCCAAATAAAGTGGGCTCTGGTCCTTTTTGTAAAATAAACCATGACAAAATGTATCTTCATTGCTACAAATTACAATCATTTACAAAATCAATGCTTTTTGTATAATAAATTCACTATCTTAATAATTCCCCCCGCCCCCTCTAAAGTTAAACCAGGTTTTGTAATAACTGTACACTGGACAATGAGAACAGACCCAATAAGCTGGAGTAACTCAGTGGGTCAGGCAGCATCTCCAGAGAGAAGGAATAGGTGGCGTGTTGGGTCTAGATCCTTCTTCAGACCAGAAAATTCACCTATTCCTTTTCTTCATAGATGCTGCCTGACCTGCTGAGTTAATCCAGCTGTTTGTGTCTGTCTTCGGCTTAAAGCAGCCTCTAGTTCCACCCTACACACTGAACAACGAGATGCAGTAGAGGCTCTATCAACAATGGAAGAGGGTAATCTACAGTTATGGAAGAAGTTGACTGAAACCATAACAGCATCTCATATTTCCTGCACTTCTCCTGCAGAGGTAAGGGTGAAGTTTCCCTGGTGTCCAGTTTTCATCTCACTGGCCTCCACATTCAACAGATGAATCTACACAACCTCCGTCAACTTCAATGAGATCCCACCACCAGATGCATCTTTCCTTCTTCCTTAATTCCGAAAGGGTCCTTTTCATTTCAGGCACTGGAAGCTGCCCATTCCTTCTCTCCTGAGATGCTGCCTGACATGCTGAGTTACTCCAACATTTTGTGAATAAATAAAACTGTATATTCATCACAGAAAGCAGCAATGACAATCAATCAACAACATCAAGACAAACGTACCAATTTCAATCCTCTCCAAATCCTCCAAGTTGAGTCTCTGATACTGGTTCACTTTTTCAACTTCATCATCGTAGCTGCCAAGAGAGAGAACACAATTACAAGCCAACCAAATACACAAGTGAACCGACTAAAACAATGTCACTTGTTGGCAGTTTAGCAAACAGAATGGTTGTACAATTTATTAGTTTAACCGTCCATGGAAGCAGAGAATGATTTTCAGCAAGTTCGGCATCTACTCACTAGGCAACATAGTAGGCACAATTGGAGAGGAGAAGCAGAACATCAACATCTCTGTGGGTGGCATCAATAAGGCTGCAAAATAATTTTTCAACCAATATAAATTTAAATGTGAATTAACAGTCCTTTCCAAACACAAATGACTAATTTAGCAAATGTAAAAGCTCTGGAAAAAACTCACTCATTGGGATATTCAATTGGAAAGTTTTCAAATTAGATATTTGCATTCACTGGTTAGAAATAAATTAAATAAATCAACTCTACTTATTCCAATTGTGAATATCACCATTGATCTAAAGAGCAACGAAACCCCATCCCTCTCAACTAGACTTTACACTTGAGATACAGTGTGGGAACAGACCCTTTAGCCCCATCGAGTCCATGCCGACCAGCAATCACCCTGTGCACTAGCACTATCCTGCACATAAGGGACAATTTGCAGAAGCCAATTAACCTACAACTGTATGTCTTTGGAGCGTGGGAGGAAACTGGAGCACACGGAGAAAACCCACAGGGTCACAAACCACGTACAGACAGCACCCATAGTCAGGATTGAACAACCCAGGTCTCTGGCAGTGTAAGGCAGAACTCTACCACTGCGCCCTCCCTTACTTCAACGATTGGCTTCAAATTCAGTGGCGCACTGAAGGACTCTTTACGGATAGGCAGACAGACAGCCAGCCAGCCAGCCATGGTCATTAATAGTCACTTAAAAATGCAAGCCGAGTGTGAACAATGGCCTTGGGCCTGCCACAGCCCATCCTTCTCCATTCTAAGTCATTGAGATCCATTCCACTCCAAACACAATGAAAACCAGTGCCAAAACTGCACTTTTACCTAGGCACGCTATTCATTAAAAATAACCATTACACGATTTTAAAAACATTAGAACGTTTTATGCAGGTTGTTCAGCATTTAATTTTAAATAGGCATGCTCTACCTCTATTAGTTCCAATCAAAGTGAAATCCATTTTGGCACACAGCCCCAGTACCCAAATAGCTGCAAAGAGCCAGGCTGTCCTAATCAGGGGACTTGGAATCAAAGCATAGCCTTGGTCGATAGCAGAGCTCAGCTGCCCATTGTAAGTCATCGGCCCAGATGGATTTATCAACACGTTCTGGCTACATTAGTGCAAAGCTTCCAACGATGTCCCATAGCACAAAAGTATGCCAACCTCAGCAGGATATCAGCTTCAACAGAAGCTCAGATTGGCAATGCAGGAGATGTCCAAGTAAATGTAACATTTGCTATTATTACTATAATGCTAAAGTGCTATGAACAATAACCCCTGGAGTGGTGTGCGCCACTCCGAGCACCACGCTGCAGGAAGGACATGATTGCTCTGAAGAGAGGGCAAGGGCATTTCACCGGCATGCTGCCTGGATTGCATGACTTTTGTTATGGGAAGAGTTTGGATAGGCTGGATTTATTTTCCCTGAAATAAAGGAGGCAGAGGGATGATTCAAGAGAAGTGTGGAGAATGATGAGAGGCACAGATTGGGGAGATGATCAGAATCTTTTTCCCACAGCGAGGGAACAAAAAATAAAGGGGCATTGGTTTTCAGTGAGAGGAAATATGAATATTTATTGTTGTAAAGGGAATATGAGGGGAAAGTTGTGTTTTTAAAAGAGAGTGGAAGACATTGCCAGAGGAGCTAGTGGAACCATATATAATTATTATATTCTGGCATTTAGACAGGCACTTAAATAGGCATGGCAGAGAAGGATTTGAAAGTAACGTAGGAAAAAGGGATTAGTGTATGTGGGCAAAAATGTTGGCATGGGTGTGGTGGGCCCAATGGTCAGTTTCCATGCTGTACAATTAACTATGACCCTATGAATGTATTGTATCACAAAATGCTGGAGTAACTCAGCAGGTCAGGCAGCATCTCAGGAGAGAAGGAATGGGTGACGTTTCAGGTCGAGACCCTTCTTCAGACTGATGCTGCCTCAATGCACAACTACAGGTGAAATAAAAGATAGATTTAGCTGCTAATGGTAAAAATCTTGTTGCAATGTTAATTCTCAAACAGCTAAAAATCCATTCCAATACATTTGATGTGCAACATTACCATAAAGGACTAGAAAATTGCATCTTCAATTCCATGGATAAGAAACCAAAGTTGTGGTAGAAAAACAAAAGCATACATATCAGTCAAAATGTGTTTTCTTCTGAAATTCCAATTAAATTTGTTTTTAATAAGATTCTTTTTTTCAATCTAAAATTCAGCTCTTCATTTCAACAAATTTATGATGAATTTCATTCTCAATTTCTTTTAGCAGCCCACACTTTCGGGACATAACTCAGTCTCAGTATTATTCCAAGCACATCCCCACAGAGCTAAAGGCCACTTTTAACTTTCATTAACAATTCAGCCTTCCAGTGACTAACTCAGCCATCAATTTTCCTGTGCTGTGTAGATTAAACCATTTTAGATTGCTGTGTTGCTATTTTCCACATCCAATCAAAAATTGCAGTTTACAATTCATCAATATTTAATTCCCTGGAATGAAAAGTTGCCGACAGATGTATTTTGTGATTACACACCTTGGATCACAATCTATCAGAGACCAGCCCCCATGGAATTTCTCACTTTCTGGTAATAATAGTTTCATGTAATTTTGCAAGAGGAAGCTGATCTGCTCCTGGTGGCTCCTCCGATTGCGTTTGTGCAAGGCTTCATGCTCTTTCTCCTTGTTGAAGATGGAGTAGAGATCTTCAGTCACTGGGATGCCCTGCATTGGATCTGATTAAACAACAGCATTATGCACAGCCACAAATACCGTTTAACAAAGTACAGACCCAGCACGGAATATATATTACAAAGTCACGCATGATCCATCAGGACAGACAAATTAATATTCATTAACAAAGCTAATAACAACGATCAAGACAGATCCTGAATTCTTGATTCTATTGCCGGACCCTGACGTGAGAGGACGCTGGCGCTATTTGTTCGCCGCTTCTCCGTCAGGACAGTTCGTTTGTTTGTTTTTATGTTTTGACTGTTTTTGTAAAGCGTCTTTGAGCATCTGGAAAAGCACTATAAAAAATAAATGTTTATTATTATTATTATTGCCAAATATAATCAAGAGGACGCAGAACTGTTCCTGGTGGTCCTCTGATTCTGTCTGTACAAGGCTTCCTGCCTTGTGGCATAGTGACACTGCGGAAGAATTGCTGCCTGACAGCACCAGAGACCCGGGTTCGATTCTGACTAGGGGCGCTGTCGGTTCGGAGTTCGCACGTTCTCCCTGTGACTGCTTGGTTTTCTCTGGGTGTTCAGATTTCTTCCCACATTCCAAGAACATGCAGGTTTGTAGGTCAATTTGACTTCTGTAAATTGCCCCAAATGGTAGGACTAGTAGGATAGGACTAGTGTACAGGTGATTGTTGGTCAGCGCGGACTCGGTGAGCCGAAAGGCCTGTTTCCACACAGTATCTCTAAACTAAATCAAATCGTCCATGGGTTAAATAATAAGAACACTACCAAATAATGCTTAAAGGAGGTTGAGAGTTTAAACAGGAACCTCTTATAAAATGTCATCTATATTATCCAATCTAGACATGTTCCTACCAATTTTGCCCATGAAATTTGGAAAGAGTAATTAAGAGTAATTTTTCAATAAAAGGAAACGAGGAACGCTATGCCTCAATGACGTTCAGCAGCAATGTTACAGCACCACTCCTGCTTTGAAAATTGTCATTATCGTGCACCAAGCTTACAGTAAAAAATTAAATATGAGATCGATCCAATAATGAGAATATGTGAATGCCTATAGTAGAAATAAAATATTTGACAGAATATCCGATGTAGAAAATGAGATTGTACTGGCCCCACTCACCCTGTCCTCCAACTTAATTCTGGCTTATGAATCCGGACAATCTATTCTCCTCAGAGCATCAAGCCACAGCAGATTAAATATTAGTACATCTTATAAATAATTTAGCGCTAGATGTTTCATCTATATCTCTATCCTCTGCTGTTCGGCACTCGATGCACACTAACAAAATGCTTAAGAATACAAAAACGAAAAGGAATTGAAGCCAAAATCTGCAGATGCTGGAAATTTGGAATAACAACAGAAAATGCTGGAAGCATACATACAGCCGGGCAGCAGCAGTGGGGATAGGTCGATAACCATTTACCCGAGGTATAAAAGTGAGGGGAAAACATATTCTAGGCTGCCGAAGGGAAGGTGTGAAGAGGGCAGAGGGAAGAGGGCTGCGGCACGGTGGCGCAGCGGTAGAGTTGCTGCCTTACAGCGAATGCAGCGCCGGAGACTCAGGTTCGATCCTCACTATGGGCGCCGTCTGTACGGAGTTTGTACGTTCTCCCCGTGACCCTGCGTGGGTTTTCTCAGAGATCTTCGGTTTCCTCCCATACTCAAAAGACGTACAAGTATGTAGGAAAAAAATTGCCCCTAGTGTGTGTAGGATAGTGTTAATGTGCAGGGATCGCTGGGCGGCACGGACTCGGTGGGCCGAAGGGCCTGTTTACGCGCTGTATCTCTAAATCTAAAAAAAATCTAAAAATCTAGATACAGTTTAAGGTAACAATAACTTAAACAAAAAATAGTTGAATACTGAAAAATGGGGGGAAAAAAGTGACAAATGCATTCTCATATATAGACGGTAAGAAAATGAATTTCCAAAAATAAGATGGATGAACCAGCAGGCTGTTTCACAACTATCAATCTAGAATTTAAGAAATGGTTAAGGGATTAGCCACTATGAGGGGAGGTGGGAAATTCCTTTCTTTACAATTGCACATCATTGAAGCTCTCCATTTCAAGGGGGCACGGTTGCTTCAAGACGCAGACTGATATTTTGTTTGTCTTTAAGAGAAATCACAGTAAAGGAATTGTGCAGAAAGGTGGTCTTAAAGTAGAGGATCAGCCATGATCTTTTAGGCTTTGGGGGACATGAAAACAATGTACTGGAAACATTCAGCAAGTCATGCAGCATCTGTGGATAGGGGTAGTTTCTGTTTCAGCTCGAAGACCTCTCCGTTCTGTTCTATTAAATGTTTTCTTACCTGCTAGGCATATTCTATTTTTATTTTGATTCTCAATTTCTACTTACGTCCCAACTAGTAAATCAATATATTGGAATCAGAGGGGTTTGGACAGTTTTACATTCAACCAGACTGGTAGATTCATGATTCACAGTGGTGACCAATTTTAGATCAGTGCTGCAGGACTGAGAACTGATGGCTCAGATTATTGACTAAGTTACAGGAAAGAAGCAAGAAAGGAATAAAACTCACTCCAGAAGATGAGATCATAGCCCATTAAGTGGTTTTAATCAATGATACGTGAAGATCTTGTCACCCCATCACAGGATGGATGTGGAAGCTTTGAAGGAGGCGCAAAGGAGGTTTACCAGAACGACTTTAGACTGCAGCGACACAGCATGGAAACAGGCCCTTTGGCCCACCGAGACCTCACCGACCAGCGATCACCACTATCCTACACACTAGGGGCAATTTACATCTTTACCAAAGCCAATTAACCTACAAACCTGAATATCTTTGGAGTGTGGGAGGAACCCGGAGCACCTAGAGAAACCCCATGCAGTTACACGGAGAAGCCACAGACTCCATCGAGGCAGTACCCGCAGTCAGGATCAAACCCGGGTCTCTGGCACTATAAGGCAGCAGCTCTACCATTGTGCCAGTGTGCCGCCTCAATGCTGCCTAGATCAGGGAGTATTACCTACAAGAAGAGGTTGGACAATTTGGATTGTTTTCACTCGAATGCCAGAGGTTAAGGAGAGACCCGATACAAGTAAATAAAATGACAGACATACATAGGGTAGACAGTCAGAACCTTTTACCCCGGGGGGACATGTCAAAGACATAAGGGTACAGCTATAAAATGAGAGGGGCAAAGTTTCTAGATGTGCAGGCCATATTTCATTTTTATATAGACAGTGGTGGGCACCCGGAATACACTGCCAAAGGAAGTGATGGATGGTTGAGAACAATAGCAGCATCTCAGAGGGATGGATGTGCAGGGAGTGGAGGGGTATGGATCACATGTAAGCAGACAAGGTTAGTTTATCTTAGTATTATGTTCGATAAAGAAGGGCCTGTTCCTGTGCTGTACTGCTTCCTCTTACAAGTAATGGCAACAAGGGAAGTGGCAATTAATGTCCAAACTCCAATAATGTCAGGGTGGTGGGTGTATGGAACAAGCTGCCAGAGGAGGTAGTTGAGGCTGGGACTATCCCATCGTTTAAGCAGTTGGACAGGTACATGGGTAGGACAAGTTTGGAGAGATATGGACCAGGTGCAGGCAGGTGGGACTAGTGTAGCTGGGACATGTTGGACGGTGTGGGCAAAAAGGGCCTGTTTCCACACTGTATAACTCTATGGTAAATATCTCCCATGGACATTATCGAAAGTTAAGAATTATGCCTATGGTTAATTGTGTGCACAAAATAGAAATGTATTTTACTTCTGGTAATCTGAACCTTTAAATTGTCCCCTGCTCTAGAATCAGACTTCTTTACTTTCAAATGCTGAAGAAAATTGAGAGACCCAGAGGAAATACAAACAAACAGAATTACCCTTGCATTTTTCATTACACATCATGATTTATGCCTTTACATTACAGCGTTGTCTCTTACCTATGACCGCCTGTCTGTATGCATCACGGAAGCGATTAAGGTAATACCGATTGGCAGAGTTATAACCATCTTTCATCATTCCTGCAAGCTTTCGTTCTCCAGTTCTTGTGAAGTCACCCTACCATTAAAGAGGGCAGTAAGAACATAACACTCACTCTGATGCTTGGGTAGGTTTCAAAATTAACAAATCCAGATTTAACAAGCAAAGTTTTGAGTTTAAAACCTCAAGACCAATACAAACAAGCCTGAAGTTAGCAAATCAGTCAGCACTTGGTTCAAGTTCACAAGTTAGTATAATCTGTTCGGAATTGGTCTATGAACAACAACCAAGATTTGTTCTTGATTCGTATTAAATTCCTCCTCTTTGCAAAGAAAATTAAAGGGCAATTTGAATGAATGACAGTGACCGAAACCAGCTTATCTCAGGAACCAGTTCCACCATCATATACATCAAATAGTTCATGCCATCCCGAGCCAACAATCGGCCTCTCAGCGTACACCTCTGCCCGAGGTCATCTGTTGCTGGCTCCGATTTGCCTTGGACTTTTCTTGCTTCCAGTCCCCACCCCTCACTACAATCAGTCTGAAGAAGGGTCCCAATCCAAATCGTCACCTATCCATTTTCTCCAGAGATGCTGCCAGATCCGCTGAGTTACTCCAGCATTTTGTGTCTATCCACTTGTTGCCACCTCTGCTCATCTCCTTCCTTGGAGACATTGAGAAAACACTAGATACAGCTTCATTGAGTTAAAAGGCCGTCAACCTGGTGTTTCTACCTCAGTAGAAACAAGGCTCCAGCCCCTTGTCAGGGCCCGTGACGTGTCCCCAACCTACAGGTCAACCTCATGGAAATCATTAGATCTGACATGCTACTAATCACTAGTTACCCTAAACCCATCTAGTACCAAACTGCCCAGGAAGTTAGAAGTGAAGACTCAAGGGATTTATTTTTAGACAGCAACAAAAGCAATGTCACTTGATCCACCTTGGTCTTCTGTCTGCAAGTCATCCCCTTTGTTCCCCCCACTGCTCCACCCTCCTCCCCTCCATAACATTTGTTCTCACTTTCACACTGCAGTGTTTTCCCTGGTCACAGCTGGGAGGTGGGTCTTGCCACAACAGCCGACATTTATTGACCATCCCTCAGTGTTCAGGAGAAGGTTGTGCCAGGTCACCCTTTAACCACTAATGCCCTTAGTGAAGGTTCTCCCACAATGATGTTGGGTAAAGGGTTTCTGGATTTAAAGCAGCAAAGCTGAAGGATCGTCCCCCTACAGATGTTGTGCAACGTGACAACGTGATACCTGCAGGTGATGATGATCTTTATGACAAAGAGAGACACATAGTTCTTTTAGGAAAGAGATGAGGAGGAATTTCTTTAGTCAGAGGGTGATGAATCTGTGGAATTCTTTGCCACAGAAGGCTGTGGAGGCAAAGTCAGTGGATATATTTAAGGTAGAGATACAGGTGCTCCTCAACTTCTGATGGGGTTACGTTCTGAGAAACCATCGGAAACCGAAAATATCGTAAGTCGAAATGCATTTAATACACCTGATCACGTGGCCGGCAGCGAGTTGCAGCCCACTGAGGGTCGCTGTTGTTAGCAGCATCGCAAAGCCGAAATATCGAAGTTGAAGCATCGTAAGCCGAGGAGCATCTGTAGATCGATTCTTGATTAGTACGGTTGTCAAAGATTATGGGAAGAAGGCAGGAGAATGGGGTTAGGAGGAAGAGATAGATCAGCCATGACTGAATGGCGGAGTAGACTTGATGGGCCGAATGGTCTAATTCTACTCTTTCTCTTATGAAAGTGCTGGAGTAACTTAGCTGGACAGGCAGCATCTCTGGAGAGGAATGTGTGGTGTTTCGGGTCAAGACCCTTCTCCAGACTGACAGTCAGGGGAGAGGGACACTAAACTATTGCTCTGGCTCTTCTTGGTGTCATGACCTCGAGGAGTGCTGTCAGAAAAGCCTAGCTGAGCTATGACAGACACTCCCCCGACTTACACAACTCGCATTTACGTAAACAATTCTGTACAGCCCTTCATGCAAACAAGGCAGAATGTAATTTCCACAACACTCCTGTCTCTCAAGTTTACATCGGAAACAAGCCGGCAATGGCGGCGGTGCTTACCCAGAATGCCTTTCGCCTTAGAAATTGCCCCGACTGATGAGTTCATGATTAGCAAAGGTATCAAAGGTTACAGGCGAGATGGCAAGAGAATAGGATTGAGAGGGAAAAATAAATCAGCCATGATCGAATGGCAGAGCAGACTTGATAAGCCCATTGGTCTAATTCTGGTCCTGTCTTATGGTCTTTAACAAATGGGTATAATCTAGTTCTGTTCAGTAAATTCAATTGGGCCACAGTGACATGTAGCCCGAGGTTTTGGAAGGAGTGTGGCAACAGCTACATTGTAATATTGTAGAACTGAACTAGCCAGTTAAACTGTTAACAAGGCTTCACAATCTAGTCAAACCCTCAAGTTCTCCACACAATTTCAGAATATAAAACTGAACAAAAACAGAAATGAGCCTGAGATGCCTGTCGAGAGCAAACTACCACCAAATATTTGGATGGATTGAACGTTACCTTTAGGGCAGCTGTCCCAGCGTACTGCCTGCTAATGGCATCTCCGTTGTTAGCCCACATGATCTGATAAATCCGATAGCACTTTTGAGGCAGCGGCTGTTCAGGGGGCATCACTCCCAGTTTCTTCAGCTGAGACAAAATGTCGGAAACAAGTTTAATTATCAGTGAGGAGGTACAAGCAACTGCAGTTGCTGGATTCTTCAGTAAAGCACAAAGTGCTAGAGGAACTCATTGGGCCAGGCAGCACCTGTGGAGGAAACGGACAGGCAACGTTTGGGGGTCACCGTCTGAAGAAGAGTCCTGACCCAAAAAGGTCGCCTGTCCACTCCCTCCACGGGTGCTGCCTGACCCGCTGAGATCCCCCAGCAACTTATGTTTTTATCACACCCCAAGCAAAGCACAATTGATCTTGGACTCTGCTGGGAAAGGACATCAGGGTGTCTAATAGATGGCATTTACTCGCACGGCAATTATTTTATTAAGGAACACAAATTATTTTTTGGTGTAATTTTGAAAATAAGTAGAAACTGGGGAAATAAGATATACTGGACAGATATCCTCCTATATGTTCATTATGAAAGAGGATATTGTCGATGGGGATTAAGGGGAGGGTCAGTGGAATTCTAGAAAAGGTGGGGGACTTGCTGGCCTTAAAAATGGATTACAATAGAAAAAGGTGGTGATATTGGTCGACCTGAAAGATGGGTAATTTCCAGTGTCTTGAGACATATTACAGGCGTCTGTGGAAGCCACAGGAGGGATTTACTGGGGTTCTGACAGAAATGTTGTAACTTTCTCTGTCCACAGGCAAAGTGCCAGATGGCTGGAGGATCACAAATGTGGTCCCTTTATTGAAGGGCAACAGGAATAAGCCAGGTAATTACAGGCCAGCGAGTCCAATGTCAGCAGTAGACACAAAATGCTGGAGTAACTCAGCCGGGACAGACAGCATCTCTGGGGAGAAGGAATGGGTGATGTTTCGGGTCAAAACCCTTCTTCAGACTGATGGCCAATGAGTCCAATGTCAGCATCAGGAATGGATCTTCTGCCGACTCCAGAGCAATATGAAATTTCAAGCAGGCTTTTCTATTCCCCACTTCATCCCACCCTTCCCTCAGTTTTTAAATCAAATTGAAGCATCGGTTGGATATCAATATTTAATGCTTTATTTAAGTCAGCTCGTTGAAATAGGCCCATATTCACTCCAAATGGTTAAAAAAATGGCTCCCTCCCCAAAGACTAGCAAGGAGGATAATCTCAATTTTCTGTCTAAAATTAATGCGAATTCTCGTCTCCAGGGGGAAAAGACCATGTGCTATTTATATGACCACAATCCTCCGCAAAAGATTATTCAATGTAGTGATGGAACGAAAAGAGAAAAGAAATCTGAAAGAAAAGCTATGCAATTATACAAGTATAAGTAATCAAATGTACAATTTAATGAGATTGTGCTAGCAAAGCAATTTTGACCTGATGACGATCATAATGTGGAGTTTAAAAAGTATTTATAGCATCACTGAATACCTTCTGCTAATTTCCCTGCAATCACTATTCCCTGCCTCAGATGGCCTAAATGCAACAGGTCTTCCTCATTTACTTTTTCCCCAATTTATACTCCTTTAAGGCTAGGATTTCTTTGACGTTTGCCGACATTGTTCAGGTAGCCTCAGCTGTAATGACCTTATCCAACTGTGAATGTGCTGCTTTAAAGATCTGCTGTCAGACAGCATGCACTAATTTATGACATTGCAGTCAGCTACATGAGTAAATAGTTTGTTTTGCCCTGGTTCTCCGTCTTGCAATAATTGAATCTTGCAATAACTTTCCCAGCCTGTCCATAAAAAGTAATCAGCAAGGATTAATACAAATTATACTCTGATAAATGGCATTGCCCCCTGAAAAATCCTCAATATATGTCACAGCTATGAAATTAACTGTGCAAGCATACCACATTACAAGGACATATCACACAACAGACTCTTTGAAATTTCAAATCTATATCTTGAAACCTAACCTTACTTCACCGACTCAGTTCAACACCCTCTGATCAAGAACAAGGATGTAATACCGAGGCTCCATAAGGCACTGGTCAGACCGCATTTGGAGTTTTGTGAGCAGTTTTGGGCCCAAAATCAGAGGAAAGATGTGCCTGCATTGGAGAGGGTCCAGAGGAGGTTTACGAGAAGGATCCCAGGGATCCTTGGATTAACACATGATGAGCATTTACCGGCACTAGACCTGTACTCTCTAGAGTTTAGGATGAGGGGGGGACCTCAATGAAACTTACCGAATAGTGAAAGGCCTAGATAGAGTGGATATGGATAGGATGTTTCCAAGATTGTGAGAGTCTAGGACCACAGGACACAGCCTCAGGATAAAAGGACATACCTTTAGAAAGAAGATGAGGAGGAATTTCTTTAGTCAAAGGGTGGCGAATCTGTGGAATTCATTGCCACAGATGGCTGTGGAGGTCAAGCCACTGGGTACTTTTAAAACAGAGATTGGCAGATATTTGTCTAGTAAGGGTGTCAACGGTTATGGGGAGAATGCAGGAGAATGGGTTCGATAAGGAAAGGTAGACAGCCATGAGTGAATGACGGAGTAGACGCGAGGTGGTGAACGGCCTAATTCCGATCCTATGTTATTATGAACTGTGTATTGACCAGGTTAAAATGTATCTGGGAGTGAATGCATAAGATATGCAATAACACAGAAAAAAGAGATGCAAGTCTTTATTACGTATTTGATACTGTATAAAACAGGTGGAAGATCCATTGTTTATATGAGCAATTTTTAAAAATGTTACCAATCTAGACATCACTGGCAAGAACAGCGTGTATTGCCCATCTGCAATTGTCTTTGAGAAATGGGTGGTGGTCAGACATCCTGTTGTATAACTGCAGTACTTCTGGTGAAGATGCTCCTACAATGCAGCTGGGGAAAGAGTCCCAGGACATTGACTAAGAACATGACATAGAAACAGTGAGGCCACTGAGCCCCTCAAGCCTGCCACACCAGACCTAGCAGATCCACCATACATTGCATTACCTTTGTGCAAGTTCCCAATTGCGCACAATATCCCCTTTAAATATCCCCTTTAAATACCACCAATGACCTAGCCTCCACAACCCTATGCGGTAGAGGAATCCAGAGATCCACCATCCTCAGTGAGAAGTTCCAAGCCACTTTAGTGTTAAATGACCCATCCCTCATCTTAGAACCATGTCTCCTTCTTCAAATTTCTCCCTTGAGCAGAAACATGTCAACGTCTACCCTGTCATATCCCCCCAGGATCTTACATGTTTCAATAAGATCACCCAGCATTCTTCTCAATTCCAAACGATAGTAATCAAAAAAATTTAGCTCCTTATGATGGGACAAATCTTGCACTTAGAATTAGTGGTGATTCGCTTTTGAAATGTCTCCAATGCCAGTAAACACTTTCTAACATAAAGGACCAAAACTGAACCGTATTCAGATATGGCCTCACCAGTATTTTGTAATACAACATTCTGTTTCTAAACTCCAACCTCCTTGCAATAAATGCCAATATGCCATTTAATCTTCTAACCACTTGCTGCACCTGCCTGCTATTTTTTTTGTTGAGATTCATCCTTCAGTACTTTTCTCTTTTGTAATCTAACTCCACTTAAGTAATAATGTGCCTTTAGATTCATCTCGCAAAGGGATATTGTCTCATTTTCCTGCATCAGACATTTGCCAAATTATCGCCCACTTACTCCACCAATAAATATCCAGTTAGAGTCATTCTGCAAACTTCGTTGTTTTATATCCTGGCTCCTGAACATTTATATAAATTATAAATAATTGAGATAAGAACTGATCCTTGAGACACTCCACTAGTTACATGCTTCCAGGCTGAAAAATATGTTTATTCTGACTGTTTTCCATGAAACAACCAATCTTCAATCCATGCTGACACACTTTCCTTACAAATACTACGAGCTCTTGTCTTGTCCACGTCCTTTTTAAATGCTTTCTGAAAATCCAAATTCACGACATCTACAGATTCTACAGTTACATTCTCAAAGAATTTGTCACAAAATTTGTCAAATGGCATTTACCTTCCATAAATGACTAGTTATTTATTTCTTAATTAATGAATCTAGCGTCTTGCCAACATGAGTCAGTAGGCTAACAGGCCTATAATTACCCACTTTTATACTTGTGGAACTCAGTAAGTTTATCAAACTCAGTCTTGATTCAGGTCTGAACAAGTTACACAAGGTACCCAAAACTAAAGCAAAGTCAAGAAGCACAAGACCCAGGTTGGATTGAGCTGGTGATACGCCATGTTGCAGATGTACAGACGTACAGGTATGTAGGTTAATTGGCTGGGTAAATGTAAAAATTGTCCCTAGTGGGTGTAGGATGGTGTTAATGTACGGGGATCGCTGGGCGGCACGGACTTGGTGGGCCGAAAAGGCCTGTTTCCAGCTGTATATATATGATATGATATGATATGATATGATATGAATATTTTAAAAGAAGCTGCAAGACTTATTCGCACTGCTACTGAAGTACATTAATGTTCTTCACAACCTTATCACACCAAATACTTGCACTAATCAACTGGGCTTAAATGGCTTATTGCTCTGCTGGAGGATCAATGCAAGTTTATGTATCCTTATGTAGTTTAGATTGAAGCCTCAAATCCTTGTTATTTTGGGGAATTCTAACATTAAGTCACATCACATCAACAGCCAATCATTCAGCACTGTCATCTCCAAGGTGGGAACCCACTAGTCTAAGCTGCACTTGAGAGTTGGCCCAATCGGACAGTTTCTTCAGATTCGCACAGGGCAGTACTCTACTCAGTTCCAATGTTTTGGACAAAAATGCTGAAACAAACCAGAAAGAGTAGACGAGTTTTGACCCCAAGGATTCCTTGGTGCCATTTGAACAGTAAAGAAGATCTCTCAGTGTTCTAAACACTAATTGTCCTTTGCCATTAAACACGCACGGTTCCTTTATGGCATTGCATTTTGCGTTCTACATAAACTGCCTTCACTGCATTAGGACTATACTTTTAAAAAAACGTTGAGAAATTCTGGTCATCAAATGTTGCACAAATGCACGTTTTCACCCTGTGCAGCCAAAGAGGTTCAAAACAATGACTAATTATTAAAATGTATGGGAAATGCTATTTTGTATCATTTGAAGGAATTTTATATCACAACTTTAGAAATATCTAAAATATCTGAAGTATCTCAGATCCAATCAATTTAATTTCCACGGGACTATACCCAGCTCAGAGGTTTTACATTATTATATGTAACCTCTCCCTTCTCCAATCTGAAGTTCGCATCTGCTTTAAGACTACTATCATCTCACTACCATTTTTTTTTAGTGCAGGTCAGGCAAAGCAGCAGTGGGAACGACCGTTGGCTGGACTTGGTGAGTCACAGGTAGAGCAGGTATAAAAAGGATGCAAACAGCACTTTAGCAGTCTTTGAGTGCAGGTCGGGCAAAGCAGCAGTGGGAACGACCGTTGGCTGGACTTGGTGAGTCAAAGGTAGAGCATCATAAAGTGCTTTGAGCGGCTGGTCATGGTGCATATCAACTCCCGCCTCCCAGACAGCCATGATCCACAACAATTCCATTGCTGCCGCAACAGGTCCCTGGAAGATGCCACATACCTAGCAATAACCTGAATGCCAGCAAAATGAAGAAGCTGGTCATTGACCAAGAAGCAGAGAGGAGCACATGCTCCAGTCTATATCAATGGTGCTGAAGTGGAGATGGCTGACAGTTCCCAGTGTAAATATCACCAACAATTTGCCCTAGTCAAGCCACTGATGCTATTGCCAAAAACATACATCAACAAAAAAGTGCTTCCTCAGAAGACTACGAAAAATCTGCATGTTTCCATCAAGTCTTACCAACTTCTGCAGATGCAGAGGATTTGGGAGGAAACCAGAGCATCCAGAGAAAACCCATGCAGTCACAGGATTAACTACAAACTCCATGCAGACTGCATCCGTAGTCGGGATCAAACCTAGATCTCTGGCAGTATAAGGCAGCAACTCTACCGCTTCGCCACTGCGCTGCCCCTTGTGTTGTGTTGGGTGTGAAGAAGGCTGACAAAGAGTATTTAATGTTACATTGGCTGGCACCTTACAAGCTGGTTTTCGATCATCTTCACCGATGTTCAGCACACAGAAGAAGAAATCCAGATCTACACAACAGCTGACGAGAGGCTCATATCACCAGATTTCCTGAGTTGCATTCCCTATTGCAGATGACATGGCCATCTGGTGGTCATTCCTGGGTGCCAATTAGTAGTAATAATTATAATTATAATCTAATTATAATAATTGTGAACAATGCAATGTAGTTTTTATATTTTGTGTAGTTACCCTTCATGTCAATATGGTAAATGCTGAATTCAGCTCCCATGCACATGGCTTCTCTGCAGAATTGCCTATTATGGAATCATGGCAAGCTCGGTACGTGATGACAGAGAAAGAGATGCACAAAATGAATAGTGTAAGCTTGATAAAATTACAAAGAATGTCACCATAAATGAAAACTACATCATGATACACTTGTGCACAGAAAGCATTTACATTTTCTGAGTTGATACAGAGAAGAATGAGTAAGAAAACAACTGTAATTTAGTGAGTGCACTTGAGATGAGAGATGCTCACTTGCAGTCTCTCTTTCTGACAACATCATACCTGCAGTTCCATGACCACTCGAGCAATGGCAGCTTGAACCACATTCGTCCGATCCAAACAGTCCATACAGTTCACCCTGAAGATTCCTTCTTGCCTGCAAATCTCTCCAGCCTGGTCAACCCTGCGTTGACACAAAAAGACAAAGATTCTCCTTTGCTATAATCACTCCCAAATTAGTTTAGCTTAATTCTGCATTATACAGAAACAGTCTTCGTTCCATGAGCAAAAATACCAGAGAATCAATTCTCTGCCAAGTGACGATTGTGTTGCAGCTTTCTTTTCACCAGTGGGAAATGCTAACATTTTCTGTTTCCAGGCTCAGGAACTGCCACTTTCAAAAACAGCTTCTTTATTCGGTAACAAAATTCTGTGTGGGAATCCTGCTTCATGGAATTCAAAAGGCAAAGGCCACTGACAGGGATGGTGTTGTCTCTGAAGCAGATTACAAGGCAAAGAGTGGCATACACCCCCTGGTGCATGAAAGGCAGCCTATTTTCCACAGCGCTTAGTTCTAAACCGTCTGAATATTCATCAGAACTGAACTGAGAACTGCAGGAACTGAGCACTTCAAAACACATTGCTGCTCAAAAGGAAATAGTTGTCAAAATCTAAATATGATATGTAGAAACAAGGAACTACAGATGCTGGTTTACAAAATAAGAGACACAAAGCACTGGAGTAACTCAGTGGGTCGGGCTTTGCGTACCGAATATGGTGTGCGTGTCCCCAACTTGGTCATCCTTAATTTTCAATGATTTAATTCCAATTATGCTAAAGTGGCCCATCTTTATGGAATCTGCTTTTGATGGCAAGCCCAATAAGAGACGATGCAGCCATAGAGTTGCTGCCTCACAACGCCAGAGACCCGGGTGCAACTCTGGCCACGTTCTACCTGTTACCGCACGGGTTTTCTCCAGGTGCTCTAGCTTCCTCCCCACATTCCAAAGACGTGCAGGTTTGTAGGCTAATTGGTTTCTGTAAATTATCCCTCGTGGGTAGAATCCAAAAAGTGGAATAACATAGAACTAGTGTATGGTTGATCAATGGTCGATGTGGACTCGGTGGGTCAAAGGGTCTGTTTCCACGCTATATCTCTCAATTAAACTGATAAAAGGGGTCGATGTCTCAGCTGGAAGCAAGTACAATGCACTTAAAATATTTAAATTTGGTATTTACCCGGATCTCTGGTTTTATTTTGAATATAAAAGCAAGAAACTCAACAGAAACACACGGAGAATTATAATGGCAATCCTTGAGTTTAAACAGGTTTACATCCAAGGATGGGCGAGATTGAATGCTTATGATGCGATCGAACGTTTGCCAATCCAGCACATCTTTAGTTTTATGAACTGTTTATGACAACAAACACACTTGTTATGCTAGTATATCATGCAGTTTTCATAAAGTGGTAAATAAAGACACTAACCAGTCCCACTTCATGTCTGTGATGATGTCAGAGATGGCATCTGTGAGAGTCTGCAAATTTTCAAACTTCATTCCTCGACTAGGGAAGGAAAATGCAGCCAGTTTAATTCATTCTGAATTTTGGTTCCAAGCAAATCATTCTTAAATTTAAACAGCAAAGTAAAGATGCAAGAGTTGCTTTGTGTGTTGTTAAAAACAGCAGCACACACACGACTGATCAAATTTATATTTTCCACACTTAACAATCCAGAAATTACTACGGAGCACCAAGCATATTGGATGTAAAGGAAGCCTTGGACAGATTGGGGAGAAAATGCAGCGGCTTATTCTAAATTTCAGCCAGATGTCGTGAATAATTCTAATCTTCTGCATTCCGCATTGCTGCACTTGGTCTTCGGGAATACCAATAACACAGGAATTGCATTAAACTAAACAAGCCTGCCAGATTGTCAACTAAAGAGGAATTCTATCTTGACAAAAATAAAATTTCCCAGTCGGATTGCAAATATCAGAAACAAGAAAATCTGTATGGATTGCAGTACATGTGGCCACTTGGAGTTTGAATCCCAATTTAAAAAAACGAAATCTAAAATCTACTTAACCTGAAATACACACAAAAAGCTGGAGTAACTCAGCTGGACAGGCTGCATCTCTGGAGAGAAGGAATGGGTGACGTTTTAGGTCTGAAGGGTCTAGACTCGAAACGTCACCCATTCCTTCGCTCCAGAGATGCTGTCTGTCCTGCTGAGGTACTCCAGCTTTTTGTGTCTTTCTTCAGTTTAAACCAGCATCTGCAGTTCCTTCCTCCACATCTACTTAACCTGATTTAGATGCTCACAGACCCCAATACAAACTGCCTAAGTTCAGGCAATCCTCATTGTTGCACGAACCTGCAGCAGCTGCACAAACAATTGCATCAATAGGCTGAGGCAAATACACAAAGCATGGAGCAGTCGCTTTCTACGGAGAACGACAGTGCACTGTAGCCAGTGACTTGCTGTGTAAAGAATTTTTAATAACCTGTTTATTATACACTTCCAGTGCCGTGACTGGATTTATTAGTTTAGGTGACAGAAGCCTGCTGGCCCGACTCAAATTCAATCTCCAATACGAACTCAAAACATTTGACCTATCATTTTACATTTCAGTACAAGAGACTCAAGGAAAACCTTAAGATTCTTATAGGAGCCAGATATATTGAAACTTAATTATGACTGATGCACCATCCTTTAACTAGCTGTGTGACTCAAAAATAGGAAGCAGCTCGATTTAATTTTCGCACAAGGTGAAACTCAGCCAGCGGAAACAGTGTCGGCAAACACAAAAATGTGTAGTGATCAAAAGAGCCACTTCTTTATCTTTTATAAATCAAGTTTACCGTCTCTTGTACACAATGAATGGCATCTGGAAAAATGAAGATTTTTTTAAAGAGACAAAAGCAGACGTGACTTTACAAAATATAAGTTTGATTTGGATTAAGGATTTAATACTCCAGCGTGATATTTGCAGGACAATTCTAAATAAGGTGCGTTAATGATTCTTATAGTTCAATTCCTACTCAGAAATGTGTCACAAATTGCTCTCCTGTTTAATCCTGACTGCCCCACAGATGGAATTTAATATATAAATATTTTCACCATATCCTGGTGACTGTTAATCAAAAGATTACAGCATTTCCGTTAAAAGCCAAGATAAACATTTTAAACATATCACCACCCAAAGCGGAGTATTGGCAGCCAAGGTGGAACATTTCTGTAATGTTTTGCAGATTACTCTGGCATTTGACAAATTGCTTTTCCACTACCCAGTACACTCAACTCTACCCCTCCCAATCACGATTATGTGACCATGCAGCAACTTGCAATTTATTAAACCACAGGGAACTAGGCAATTATGACCAACAGGAGAAACCTAGAAACCAGTGTTGTTGATGTTCAACCTTAGGCATGAACAAGTATGGAATTCTGTACTCTGCCTGCCGAGTTAAAACGAATAGTTACAACCAGCAAGTTGGTTTCAAACTGCCTCTACAATCCCTTGAATTAAATTACCAGAGAAATGCACATCTCAATATAAACACGGATAACAGTGCTCCAAATCCCCTTTGCTGCAAAATACCAAGATCCTATAATCTCATTTTGGGTCTGAAAATTTACGTTGCCTGAAAAATTAATGAAATTCCAAATTACCTAAGGACACTGCAGATCATTTCTTGGACTACTGCGACTTGCTTTCCAATTACATTTTGCACTGACAATTTGTTTTAGCAGTCTTTCTTTTTATTGTCTAGTTCAATTTAAATGAGTCATGGATAATTTATGTTTTGTGCATTATCCAGGTCCATGTGCCTGTGATGCTGTTGCAAGCAGGGCTTTCATTGTATCTGTATCTCACCGTACCTGCGCATATGACAATAAACTCAACTTAACTTCATAATTTCATGTTACAGGAGCAGAATTACGCTATTCCATCTTGGCTGATCTATCTTTCTCTCTCAATACCATTCTCTTGTCTCCCCCCAATAACCTTTGACACTCTTGCTAATCAAGACTTAATTTGGAATCAAATAAAGAGTTTTATTTTGGAATCTGCAAAACCTAAGCAAAGAACAGGATAGAAATTTCAGCATGGAAAAGTTGGATAGGCAGAGGAGAACAAAACTGTTCACCTGCCTTCAATGCTGTTCAAGGATGGAGTAAAATGGCCCAGATTTCTCAATTCCCTTTACACCGATTAGATATAAATCAATGTGCCTGGCGCAACAAGGTCGAATCAACTATTAATCAAAATGGCTGCACCAATGTTCACTTTAAACCATCATTGAAAAACAACTTAAAAGTCTGATAACAGCTGGGGAATAATCTTCAGACACAACTTACAAAACTAGCATAGGTTCTTACCAGTGTTCATGGAAATCAAAAGTCACATAGGTGAGGTTTGGGTTGTTGTAGAGCAAAACATGTCGAAGAAAAGCATCTCCAATTATTTTCTCCCTTCCAGTCTGATCTACCAGGCTGACAATAACCTGTCAAGATTGAGGGGGAAAGAAAAAAAAATCAATGGAATAGGATGCAGTATTTGTATATTATTCAAAGTTCATTTTATCCAAGGCTGGTATGTCATTTAGTGTTAGATAACCAATTAGTGGAGCGATCAATACGTTAGGAAGTTCATTGGCGATGTTGAGTGGACAACTCCGCAATTCCCTTCCCAATCCCCCCACCAGTACCCTAAAACTCTCCTTAAAACTTGTCTCTGTCACCAAGCTTTTGGTTGCTTTCCAGATATCCTCACATGTAGCTTGACATCTATTTTTATTTGATAATTGCAGTGAGGTACTTGGGGATCGTTTTTGTTGAATATGCTCTTTTGGCACAAGCTGTAGTCATTTTACAGCCTAAAACTCTGGCACCAGAATTCAAAGGGCACAAAAATATAACACACAGGAGGCCACCACCATGCAGTCCTCTACACCAGTTTAGCCAGAACAGCTGGGCATATTTTCCCACATTTTCCACCTCTCCTGAGCGAAATCAGCCCTCCTCGTCTTCTTTCTTTTCAGCTCTGCCTATCAAAATTGCATCTCCCATCAGCCGCCAGACGCAAACATATTCACCCTGGCCTCAGCCATCCTTTCTCAGATAGAATTCTGATCTGTATGGCTTTCACATCTCTACAGCCTGGTGTTTGGAATTGCTCTCAACGTGACCTCTGGGCTTTCTCTGCCTTGGTCAAATGTCTCATGTGCCTTCTGAGCCCCCCGAAGGCACAACATAGGCATTCAAATCCTCCACCATTCTCAGCTGCACATTGCGCTTAGTTTCCAAATGCTCTAATCTTCACTTCTCTGGAATGAATCCCATTTATTATTTTTCTACATCACTGATTAGACTATTAATATCTTCTTATACACAACAGCTTCCTGCCTCACCATCAACCACACAGGCAAACTGTGCATCCTGCCAACTTCTAATTCATGGCTCCTGCATTTTGTCTGAAGCACTCATCAAACACCATGAAAAGCAAACACCATGGCAGAGCCCTGCAGAACACCATTGCAAATACCCTTCCAGTCATTAAATTGGTAATTCTGCCACTGAGCTAGCGTTGGAACCAATATCCAACCCAACAATTTCAAATGAATCCCATGAGATTTAACTTTCTAATTGGTCTGTTATATGGGACCCTGCTAAAATTAATTTATACTTACTCAATATCCTCATCGACCCTTAAAAAAGGTTAGACAGGTACCACCTTCCCTAAACAAATCGATGAAACACCAGAACTAAAACACTACTTCAATTTATAACAAATAATAATCCAGCAACACCATGGATAAATATTGTTACACGTGACGGCCTATACCTACTTCATAGAAATGATTACGTCTGCTCATGGTTACAAAACAGGATAGCGGATGTGTCGTCAGGCAGTTGTTTATACAACTCAGTGGGCTGAAGCACTGCGAGAGGGCAGTGCTCCAGAAGGATGTAACATTTCATAATTAAGTTCAAATAAGTTTTTACAAAAAAGTGCGGTAGGGATAATAAGCAATCACAGCAGGTCAAAGAATGAAAAATCCAGCATTATTCAAAAATTGTTGATCGAAAGGTGTTCACCCACAATGAAGATGGCACGTCATGTCTAGAGCACAATGCTAAATAAAATCACTCCTTTCCTCATTAATGGTCCTATTAGCACCAAAGCACTCCAGTGCTTCCAACATGTGGACTGGACGTTGGACTGTTTCTTTTCCCTTTGTAAACGGTGTCAAAGTATGGCGACTGTGCATTTGTGGGTTGTGCAGAACAATTTTACTGTGCTCTGCATACGCGATAATAAAGAACCATTGAACTTGGATTCTGTCAAATTTGAAAACCAGTGCTCTCATACTAAACGCCAAAATTTACAATCCACAAATTGCAAACATTTTAGTTCACACATGTTGGATGAATTGTGATGAACTCAAACATGCAAATGTTAATGGAATACCAAAGCTTCAGCAATCTGCTGGCTGGCACTTTTCTAATCACATTCCTGAGCATGTCCCGACAACTAAGATGCAAGATCTGCTTGGAGGTCATGTTTGACATGCTTTGAAAGAGTCGGAATGGAAACTTTTCCTTGCTTGCTCAATTCAGCCACACTGATAAATAATTGGTCAGAGCACTACTGAATGAGGGTTCCAATATCAAGTTCCACTGTATCCATGGAGTAAACATGACAATCTCACCTGCTTCTTATAGATCTGCAGTTGCTCCTCAAAGTGTGCTGCAAACTTGCTGATCGTCTCCTCCTCAGCTGCACAGATCAAAACATTTGAATTACCAAACAGACACTGAGACAGTGCGCAGGCAGATTACTCAGAGAGAGAATTGGAAATAGTGATAGCTACCGTTCCCATCCACAGGGAAGGAGAAATAGTCCAAAAAGTTTTAATTAGCTCATGTCAACTTTGGTAGCAAACATTTCCAACTGCTTTCTTTAGCTCAAGGGGAAACATCTCATGTTGATAGGATAACTGGACATCCATCATTTGGGTACGTTGCACCAAAAGGTACACCAAGAGTACACAAAGATAGACACAAAATGCTAGAGTAACTCAGCGGGACAGGCAGCATCTCTGGGGAGTAAGGAATGGGTGACGTTTGGGTCGCGACCCTTCTTCAGGCTGCCAACCGTATCGTTCCCCAGTACCCACACAGCCCAGTTTTATCTTCTTCCCAAAACCCATAAACAGAACTGCCCTGCTTCTGCTTGTTCCTGTCCCACTGAATTACTCTCCGCCAAGAGTTCACAAGGCAGACTTGTGCCAAATAATTAGAATTCAGTGCAAATGCTTGTGCTCAAGTTCCTAGTGCTCATTCTGTGTGTAGTGAGTGCAAAACCAAAGGGGCAAGAAAACAGCAAGGATCTTAGCTTGTGACCTTTCATCTGATGGAACAAACAAAAATTGGACCATGAGGGAACTTTACCTTCAAACCAGGTATAAGATTCTTCAGAGGGTTCTAGGTATACAGAGGGTGATGGGTACATGGAAAGAGCCGAGAGAGAACGTGGTTGAGGCAGGTGCAACAACAAGATTTAAGACATTTGGATAGGTACATGGGTGGGAAATGTTTAGTGGGATATGGTCCAAACTCGGGAAGGTGGGAGTACCTTAAATTTGTCATCTTGGTTAGCATGGATGAGTTGGGCCGAACGGCCTGCTTCATGCTGTGTGATTCTACGACTCTAAAATCTACGTCTTTAAAACTCATGGTTGAATACTGACTACGCAGAATAGAATGATAAATAATCCCTCGAGGTAAATTGAACAACTAATTAAGTAGACACAGTGCCAGGAACTGCAACAACACTAAGTGAAGCAAAACAAATTGCAAAGACCAGAATGACAGATTTGCTGTTGAAACATCCTCGTCAAGGATCCTGATCATCCAGCCTGCAGGTAAATTATATTTTAAAGTTTACACATGGAGAGTTTTGTCAGTACACAGTTAGGAGCTGCTCAATGGGGCTTTTCACTGATGGGCAGCTCCATCTGTCTTGATATTCCATACACCCAGTGGACTGCTTCAACAAAATGAGGTGAGCAATAGCAGTAGTGAAGTCAGTGGCTTACGGGCCCAAACTATAAAAGCAGACCAATATGTGTCAGTGCTTCCCCACATATTATACCGTCATTTTTATAGAGCTTGATTTTTTTCAATTCCCTTTCGAACAAATCTCCATCTATCACATTTCCCAAATTATCCTTTGACAAGCAATAGCTGAGATTTTATTGGTTCCACAGACGATAGATAACCTTTTACAACAGAACAGCTACAGATTTTAATCAATGTTATAAAGCAATGTACAACAGGTGCAAAGCTTTAAATTCCAAGGGTAACCTTACTGCATTGAGCTTTTTATTGAATTGCCAATATACAAATCTGGAGTGATAGAATTCTGACAAGTGTGCCGGGACGAACATCCATATGGCATTGACAATGTCAAACCAGCTACTGCAGAGTTGCCAAGTTTAAAGAATACCGAGATTCAGTGAAAATAATTACAAAAACCCTGTTTGGCAGTGGTTAAAACAAAAACAAAACAAAGTATGATGGAAATCATGCACAGATGCAAGTGTTTTTAATCAGTGTGTTAAATCAGGGAAAAGAGAGATGTTTGGTTTGTGTTTGAAGATTTTCCCTTTACCGTGCTTGTTCACTCAATTACAAATGGGAGGAACCTGGCAGTCATACAGCACAGAAACAGGCCATTCAACCCACTGCATTCCCATCAGTCGCCACCTATTCAAGGTAATCCCATCTTCCAGCACCTGACCCATAGCCTTTAGGAACGCAGCAATTCAAATATTCATCACGACACCTCTTAAATGCTGTTAATGACTGCTTCCATTTAAATCCACCACTGTCTCCAACAATGCATTCCAAGTACTCTCTGAAAAAAGGTCCCACTTAGATCTCTTACACTTACCCTAAATCTATGCCATAGACTACAGCTCGGCGTTCAATACCATCGTCACCTCCAAGCTGGTTACCAAGCTCACGGAACTGGGTCTCTGCGCATCCCGCTGCAATTGGATCCTCGACTTCCTCATCCACAGACCACAGTCTGTTCAAATTGGCAGAAACCTTCCTATTAACAATCAGTACGGGAGCACCTCAAGGCTGTGTGCTCAGCCCCCTGCTCTACTCACTCTATACTCATGACTGTGTAGCCGGACACAGTGCGAACTTCATCTTCAGGTTCACCGACGACACCGCCGTGTTGGACGAATTACAGATGGTGATGGGTCAGAGTATAGAAGTGAGATCGACTGATTGACCAAATGGTGCCAGCACAACAACCTGGCTCTCAATATCAGTAAAACCAATGAACTGATTGTGGACTTTGGAAGAGGAAGGATGAGGATCCACAATCCTGTTTATATCAACTAGAGTCAAAAACTTCAAATTCCTGGGCGTGCATATTTCCGATGATCTTTCCTGGACCCAGCACACTCATGCAATTATAAATACAGCACATCAACTCAGTACTTCCTGAGAAGATTACGGAGATTGGGAATGTCAGAGAGGATTCTCTTGAACTTCTACAGGTGTACAGTAGAGAGCATATTGACTGGTTGCATCATGGCCTGGTTCGGCAACTTGAACGTCCAGGAATGAAAAAGACTGCAAAATGTTGTGAGCACTGCCCAGTCCATCACCGGCTCTGACCTCCCCCACCATCGAAGGGGTTTACCAGAGTCGCTGCCTCAAAAGGGCAGCCAGCATCATCAGAGACCCACACCACTCTGGCCACACACTCATTTCACCACTGCCATCGGGGAAAAGGTACAGGAGCCTGAAAACTGTGACGTTCAGGTTCAGGAACAGCTTCTTCCCTACAGCAATCAGGTTATTAAACACCACAGCCTCAAATAAGCTCTGAACTACAATAGACTAGTGTTATTATTACACTACTATTGTTTGTTTTATGTTTGTACGTGCGTGTGCATGTGTGCGTGTGTGTACTTAAGTATATACACACTGGACTATTTTTTCTCCCTCGTTTATTATATTATTTATAGTGCACTATGTTTACATATTCTGTGGTGCTGCAGCAAGTAAGAATTTCATTGTTCTATCTGGGACATATGACAATAAAACGCTCTTGACTCTTATTTACCTCTGATAAGGGGAATCATTCATTTTATCCTATCTATAGTCCTTAATGTTATGTACCTTAATCATTCTCCTCTCAACCTCCTCCATTCCAGGGAAAAGCAGATGGGGAACTGCAATGGACAAATATGTTGGTTTTTCAAAAAGCCTTCGTCAGGGCAGCAATGGAGATTAAAGAAAGTCATGGGATATATATACAACTGATGGAAGGAGAAGAGAATGTAACAAAACTTGTTTACAAGGGGAAAAACAGTGGGCAAACACTATCATTTCCAGCGAGGACCAATGGTGTCAAAAGACTAAAGGAAGCTGCAGAGATACTGATAAGATAGACAAAAAAAGATCAAGTGGGATAAATATCAACTGGCTTATTTTAGTAATTACATATTTCTTGGAGGGAAGCATATATAGAGAGCATAGAAACCTTAATGGATACAGCTGCTCAATATTAGAGGCAAGAAAATATATTAGGTAAGACGAGGTGCTGGAAGACTGCAGGATGGCTAAAGCTGTGCCTCTATTTAAGAAAGGTTGCAAAGAAACACCTCTGAACTATCAACCAGCAAGCCGAAAATCTGTGCTAGACAAGTTACTGGAGAGTATTCTGAAGAAAAAGATATATGCATTTGGATAGACAGGGGCTGATAGGGATAGTCAGCATGGTTTTGTACCTGCAAGATAGTGCCACATAAAACTGATTGAGATTTTTGAAGGAGGAACCAAAAGGGCTGAGGTTTGATGAAGTATCACATGGTAGGTTACTCTGGATGGTTAGATTGCATGGGATTCAGGGGAAAAGGTTGTTTTTCAGACTGAAGGTCTGTGACTAGCCTCAGGGATTGATGCTGGGCCCATTGTTCTTTGTGGCTTGTATCAAAGATTTGGATGACAATAGACAATAGGTGCACGAGTAAGCCATTCGGCCCTTCGAGCCAGCACCACCATTCAATGTGATCATGGCTGATCATTCTCAATCAGTACCCCGTTTCTGCCTTCTCCCCATACCCCCTGACTCCGCTATCCTTAAGAGCTCTATCTAGCTCTCTCTTGAAAGCATTCAGAGAATTGGCCTCCACTGCCTTCTGAGGCAGAGAAATCCACAGATTTACAACTCTCTGACTGAAAAAGTTTTTCCTCATCTCCGTATTAAATGGCCTACCCCTTATTCTTAAACTGTGGCCTCTGGTTCTGGACTCCCCCAACGTTGGGAACATGTTTTCTGCCCCTAACGTGTCCAACCTCTTAATAATTTTATATGTTTCAATAAGATCCCCTCTCATCCTTCTAAATTCCAGTGTATACAAGCCTAGTCGCTCCAGTCTTTCAACATACGACAGTCCCGCCATTCCGGGAATTAACCTAGTAAACCTACGCTGCATGCCCTCAATAGCAAGAAAATCCTTCCTCAAACTTGGAGACCAAAACTGCACACAGTACTCCAGGTGTGGTCTCACTAGGGCCCTGTACAACTGCAGAAGGACCTCTTTGCTCCTGTACTCAACTCCTCTTGTTACGAAGGCCAACATTCCATTGGCTTTCTTCACTGCCTGCTGTACCTGCATGCTTCCTTTCAGGATGCTCTAGGACACCCAGATCTCGTTGTGCGACCCCTTTTCCTAACTTGGCACCATTCAGACAATAATCTGACTTCCTATTTTTCCCACCAAAGTGGATAACCTCACACTTATCCACATTAAACTGCATCTGCCATGCATCCGCCCACTCACACAACCTGTCCAAGTCACCCTGCAACCTCATAGCATCTTCCACACAGTTCACACTGCCACCCAGCTTTGTATCTGCAAATTTGCTAATGTTACTTTTAATCCCTTTAATGTACATTGTAAATAGCTGCGGTCCCAGCACCGAGCCTTGCAGTATCATCAATGCCTGCCATTCTGAAAGGGACCCATTTATCCCCACTCTTTGCTTTCTGTCTGCCAACCAATTTTCTATCCATGTCAGTACCCTACCCCCAATACCATGTGCTCTAATTTTGCCCACTAATCTCCTATGTGGGACCTTATCGAAGGCTTTCTGAAAGTCAAGGTACACTACATCGACCGGCTCTCCCCAGTCAATTTTCCTAGTTACATCCTCAAAAAATTCCAGAAGATTAGTTAAGCATGATTTCCCCTTTGTAAATCTATGCTGACTCGGAACGATCCTGTTACTGCTATCCAAATGCTCCGCAATTTTGTCTTTTATAATTGACTCCAGCATCTTCCCCACCACTGATGTCAGACTAAATGGTCTACAATTTCCTGTTTTCTCTCTCCCTTCTTTCTTAAAAAGTGGGATAACATTAGCTACCGTCCAATCCACAGGAACTGATCCTGAATCTATAGAACATTGGAAAATGATCACCAATGTGTCCACGATTTCTAGAGCCACCTCCTTAAGTATCCTGGGATACAGACCATCAGGCCCTGGGGATTTATCAGCCTTCAGTCCCATCAGTCTACCCAACACCATTTCCTGCCTAATGTGAATTTCCTTCAGTTCCTCCGTCACCCTAGGATCTCTGGCCACTGGAACATCTGGGAGTTTGTTTGTATCTTCCTTAGTGGAGACAGATCCAAAGTACCGGTTCAACTCGTCTGCCATTTCCTTGTTCCCCATACTAAATTCCCCAGCTTCTGTCTTCAAGGGACCAACATTTGCTTTAACTATTTTTTTCCTCTTCACATACCGAAAGAAGCTTTTACTATCCTCCTTTATATTATTGGCTAGCTTACCCTCGTACCTCATCTTTTCTCCCCGTATTGCCTTTTTAGTTATCTTCTATTGCTCTTTAAAAGAATCCCAATCCTCTGCCTTCCTGCTCTTCTATGCTATGTTATACTTCTTCTCTTTTATTTTTATGCTGTCCTTGACTTCCCTTGTCAGCCACGGGTGCCTCTTACTCCCTTTAGAATCTTTCCTCCTCTTTGGGATGAATTGATCCTGCAACTTCTGCATTATTCCCAGGAATACCTGCCATTGCTGTTCCACCGTCATCCCTGCTAGGGTCTCCTTCCAGTCAAATCTGGCCAGCTCCTGCCTCATGCCTCTGTAATCCCCTTTGCTATACTGTAATACTGACACTTCCGATTTTCCCTTCTCCCTCTCAATTTGTAGATTAAACTTATCATATTATGATCACTGCCTCCTAATGGTGCTTTTACCTTGAGTTCCCTTATCAAAGGTTCATTACACAACACTAAATCCAGAATTGCCTTCTCCCTGGTAGGCTCCAGTACAAGCTGTTCTAAGAATCCATCTCGGAGGCACTCCACAAACTCTCTTTCCTGGGGTCCATTACCAACCTGATTTTCCCAGTCTACCTGCATGTTGAAATCTCCCATAACCACTGTAGCATTACATTTGCGACATGCCAATTTTAGCTCTTGATTCAACTTGCACCCTATGTCGAGGCTACTGTTTGGGGCCTGTAGATAACTCCCATTAGGGTCTTTTTACCCTTACAATTCCTCATTTCTATCCATACTGATTCTACATCTCCTGATTCTATGTCACCCTTTGCAAGGGAGTGAATATCATTCCTTACCAACAGAGCGACCCCACCCCCTCTGCCCACCTGTCTGTCTTTTCTATATGTTGTGTACCCCTGAATATTCAGTTCCCAGCCCTGGTCCTCTTGTAGCCATGTCTCTGTAATTCCCACGACATCATACTTGCCAATGTCAAACTGAGCCTCAAGCTTATCCACTTTATTTTTTGTACTTCATGAGAATGTACGGCATGGTTAGTAAGTTTGCAGATGCCACAAAAGTAGGTAGTTTCGTAGATAGTGAAGATAACTTGGTTATCAAACAAATTACAGCAGGATGTTGATCAGCTGGTCAAGTGAGCTGAGGAATGGCTAATGGAGTTTAATGCAGATATATGTGAGGTTTTGCATTTTGGAAAGTCAAACCCAGGCAGGACCTTCAATTGCAGGGCCCTGGGGAGCATCGCAAAGCAGAGGGATCTAGGAGTGCAGATACATAGTTCCCTGAAAGTGAACTCAAAAGTAAATAGGATGGTCAAAAAAGCTTTTGGTACATCAGTCAGGGTATTGAGTGTCGATGTTGGGATGTTATGTTACAGTTGTACAACATGTTGCTGAGGCTGCATTTGGAATAATGCTCAGTTTTGATCATAATGCTGCAGGAAGGATGTGGTTAAGCTGGAACAAAGAAGTGGTTAAGCTGGAGATTTTCAATAATGTTACCAAGTCTCAAGGCCCTGAGCTACAGGGTGAGGTTGGGCAGGCTTGGACTTTATTCCTTGGAGCACAAGAGGCTGTGGGGCGATCTTACAGGGGTGTATAAAAGCATGAGGGGAATAGATAGGGTGAACACAATCTTTTACTGTGTAAATGTAAAGGAGAAATCAAGAATCAAACATAGGTATAAGGTGAGAGGGGAAGATTTAATAGGAAACTGAGGGGCAACTTTTTCCACCCAGCAAGTGGTGGGTATATGGAATGAGCTGCCAGAGGAGATAGTTGAAGATAGAAGCAGGTTATATGACAACATTTAAAATACATTTGGGCAGGTACATGAATGGGAAGCATTTAGTGCAATATGGGCCAGGCAGGATTAACATAGATGGGGCATCTTGGTCCGAAGAGCCTGTTTTTGCGCTGTATGGCTCTGTCAACATTTCCATATAAGGTCACATGGCACCGAGTGCCCCTAATACTGAATTTATGATTGTTAGTTTATGGTAAAGTCAGATATCGATAAGAAGGAATTATCTATAATGCATTATATGCTTCTAACGAGGGACTCATTGACGATTGCTAAGAAAGCCCATGGCAGACTGCTTGCAGCCAGATCCTGCTCTGGAGTAATATAGAGCTCTGCAGTTGACGCTGAACGAATATTCAAAACTTGCTCAGGAAGTGTTGAAATCAATTAAAATTACTCGTAAAGGTCCACCATCGATTTTCTAGCACCCTTGGTTCCAGAGCCTTGCCAGGTTATGCGTTTTGCTGGACCAACAGAGGTCACGGCCTCCAAGAGGACTTGAACGGTACCTAGGCCTCCGGGGAGGGGGATGACAGCGGCCCACAAAGTCGGCCTGGGAAGTTGGCTATGGGAACAGATCTGCCGGCCCCAGCCAGGCCGGAGTTCCAGAGCCCCAGCCAAATGTGACACATTCGGCCTGCTGAGAGGCTGTGGAAGTCCCGATGAGCCTGAGATCGGATGCCTCGCCTGGCCTTGGTGTGCATTTTCCGGGTTGGGAGGAGATTTCAAGTACGCTCTCGTAATTGTTTCCGGATTAAAGGCATCATCAGTTGTCGGAAAATTGGTGGTGGACCTGTATATTTTTTCTAGACACCATTTCATCCCAGTCATTTTAATCATCCTTTACAGACAAGTTTAAAAGTTATGTTAACCACACTTTGACCGAAAACCCACAGACTTCTGCAGCCACAGTAATTGATACATTGAACAGTTCTAACTTTCCAATGAAGGGGGGAGATTCAGGTTTCTCACTCACGTTTGTCTAGTCGTGGACGAGGATTGTACCGATAGCCAATCTGACTCCAAAACACAGGTACTGATCCGCGAGCAAGGACAAATGACAGCGTGTGACTATGGACGTGGATTAGCTGCTCAGTCTCCACATAGTTTGCCACATTTCCATTCTCATCCACGCCCCGCCGTTTGTAGCGCATTCCTGCAGAATTGGAAGAAAGGGCTGTCTAACCCGGCTGAATGCAACTCATCATATGTGAATCAAAGTCCACTTTGTAGTTTAGATTTATCTGTACACTACTATACAGTGGCGTAGTGGTAGAGTTTCTGCCTACAGCGCTTGTAGCACCGGAGACCCGGGTTCGTTCCTGACTATGGGAGCTGTCTTTTCCAATGTTGCAGTGCTAATTTTTTTAGGTGCCGGAGCTGTCACTGGTGCCAGAGCGACCACTGTTAAATTCCCCACTAGTTAAAATTCCCCGCTGTTTATTTTGGCTTTTTTTTAACAGCGGCGCTACGGTGAGCCCCGGCACCACTGGTCTTTACGGAGTTTGTACTTCTCCCCGTGACCTGCGTGGGTTTTCTCCGAGATCTTCGGTTTCCTCCCACGCTCCAAAGACTTGCAGGTATGTCGTTAAATTGACTTGATACGAGTGTAAATTTATATGCGTGTGTGCGTAGGATTATGTTAATGTGCGGGGATCGCTGGTCGGTGTGGAGGGTGGGCCAATGGACCAGTTTCCGTGCTGTATCTCTAAAATCCATCCGACCAGAAAGATTACAAAGAATAAGAGTGCCTGCTTTCCAAGATGCAGGACGGAAAGCCACAGGAGATCCTTCTTCCCTCTGGCTATCAAACTGTACAAATCCTCCCCCTTCTGTCAGGGGTAGACTGACTGAGACCACCCCCCCCCCCCCCCCCAATCTTTGCACATCTCCAATCCCCTTTCCACTCGTCACTTTAATTTCATGTTTCATGTATTTTGTGTTTTTACGATTGTTTGCAGATCAATTTCCCTCCTGGCATAAATAAAGTCCTATCGTATCGTATCGTAATTTAAATTTGTAATGGTGATAGTGTATTTTTCATTTTTTGATACATAAAATATAAAGGGCAACAGCTGTCCTCATTACCAGAGATTTGGAATTATATTATTTTTTAATTAACCTCCAGTCATACTGCAATTTTAACAATTCAAATCAAGTAGAGTTTATCAAAAAAAAGGCAAAGTGCTGGAGTAACTCAGCGGGTCAGGCTGTATTCGGTCTCCTAATTTGAGGAAGGACGTCCTTGTAATTGAGGCAGTGCAGCGTAGGTTCACGAGATTGATCCCTGGGATGGCGGGACTGTCATATGAGGAATGATTGAATAGACTAGGCTTGTATTCACTGGAGTTTAGAAGGATGAGAGGGGATCTTATAGAGACATATAAAATTATAAAAGGACTGGACAAGCTAGATGTAGGAAAAATGTTCCCAATGTTGGGCGAGTCCAGAACCAGGGGCCACAGTCTTACAATAAAGGAGAGACCATTTAAAACGGTAAGAAGGAACTTTTTCACCCAGAGTTGTGAATTTGTGGAATTCTCTGCCACAGAGGGCAGTGGAGGCCAAATCACTGGATGGATTTAAGAGATAGTTAGATAGAGCTCTAGGGGCTAGGAGAATCAAGGGATATGGGGAGCAGGCAGGCACGGGTTATTGATTGTGGATGATCAGCCAGGATCACAATGAATGGCGGTGCTGACTCGAAGGGCCGAATGGCCTCCTCCTGCACCTATTTCTATGTTTTTATGTATTCCTGCAGAACATGCATAGCGAGCACAAAAGGAGACCCGTCTTTTGTCAGCCAGCATCTGCAGTTAATTGTTGTCACGTGCACAAGTATGGTGAGGTACAATGAAAATCTTGTTTGCAGTAGATTCACAGGCATAGAATCAGACAAACATAGAAGTTGTACACAAGTTACACGAGTTACACAAAAATTCTAAAAGATTGTGGGGGGAAAACAAGACATTAGTGCACAAGACTATTCCAAAATACTTAGCAAGAAAAATTGATACATTTGTCATCATAGCGTGGTTAAGAAAAAACATGAGCCAAAGCTTACTCATTCATGGATGCAGATTTTTAAGGTCAAAATAAGAAAATGGGAGGCTGTTCCTTTAGAAGGATCTACTAATTAATATCCACATTTATTTCCTAAAAAATATCTTCCTGATTGGAGAACTGCAACTCACTGGATATAAGGCATTTCAGGATGTGCTGTCATTAAGAATAGAAGTGAGTACCAGTCTTTTAAAGCATAAAGATACATATCCAGAACAAACGTAGTCAGTTAAGGTCAACGTAATGAACTAAAAACCCAAGGATCGGAATTTGTTTGCACAGTTCAGTTGGGGAGCTATGTTTTGCTATATATATACACAGGGTGCCGGCAATTTAATGATCCCAAATGACCTGGTGTGTCTTCGAAAGGACTCGGATGGCTGAACAGGATTATTAATTAACTGGAAATATATGCACTCTGTGTTTCAATCTTTGATGAAGCTAATTAAAATGGAGCAAGAGGAAACCATTAAGTCGCAAACTATACTTAAAGGTTAGGACCTGCCATAAACTACTGGTATAGAAACTGTAGACAAAGCAGCATTACATGTCATAAAAATAAAAAAGATGCTTAAAATAGTCACAAGGTCAGGCCACACCTGTGGGAAGGCGAATGGAGGCAATGTCTTGGGTCGAAGACGCTGGTGAATCTCAGAATACTTCCTCCATACAAATGGAATGGAGAGATCACAGTGAAATAAAGCATTTGAACATCTGTCTTGACCCTCAAATGTAATTGTTTCCATACCTGCTCTGTGCCGACTCCTCCTTGAAATGATTGCCACTAAAAACCTTGGCTGGATATCATCCACACACTGCTCCTGTGACAGAGTCTCGGGACTGCTCTTTTCATCATCCGAGGAGTCATTATAATTGACAACCAGTTCTTCAATCTGCACAAACCCTTGGATTATTGGAACAATCCAGAAATCTGCATTAGGATCCTGTAAGAGACCAATATTTACCTTTAATCTGATGCCGGAATTATTGCCAATAATCTGAAAAATGAAACATCCCCCCATGGGCGGTTACCCTATAATGTTGCAGAATCTTCTTGGCTACTATTTTTTTATGTACCACACTAATTACAGGACAAATGCACAATATTCTTCAACAAGGCAAGGTTATTTCATCATTTTGAAATCCTCCTGCATTTTACGTTTTGGGTCAAAACCCTTAGTCATAGAGTATTAGTGTGGAAATAAGACCCTTCAGCCCAACTTGCCCACACCGGCCAACATGTCCCAGCTACACTAGTCCCCACTGCCTGCGCTTGGTCTATATCCCTCCAAACTTGTCTATCCATGTATCTGTACAACTGTTTCTTAAATAATGGAGCAGTCCCATCCTCCTCTGGCAGCTTGTTCCGTACACCCACCACCCTTTGTGTGAAAAAGTTACCCCTCAGATTCCTATTAAATCTTTTCCCCTTCACCTTGAACTTATGTCCTCTGGTCCTCGATTCCCCTGCTCTCAGACCTCCAACCCGAAACGTCACTTGCTCCTTCTCTCCAGAGATGCTGCTTGACCCGATGAGTTGCTCCAGCACTTTATGTCTACCTTCAGTATTAACACATTTTCTCCTGCAGCCTACTTTGCTCGGGAAGGCAACAAGTACCAATCAGTTTCAATCTAAACCAATTTTTTTGTGTTCATTTCCTTCTAAAGAAAGGTACACTTCATAGACCAATTCTTAACATGCACCATGTCAAAAGTCTACACAGTATTCATCGGGGGTTAATTTCAAAGGATCTTAATAATTAAAAGGAGATATGTAGCTCTTTCAAAATGCAAATCAATTTGACGGTGAAGCTGGATGTGCATGAGAAAGTGAAGCAGGCAAAGTGGATTTCAGACCCACTGCTTGAAGTGTCTCCAAATTTCTGTTAAGTATTCAGAAAACTCACACACCTATGTTTGCTGATGTGCCATCAAGAGTTTCAAACTTCCTGGCATACTTTGGAAGGATGAGGTAACAGAAAGGTGTATCGCACATGACTGAATAGTGTCATGAGATTCAGGCTACTGAGACACCCAGTTAATGGCTAAAGAAGCCGACAATATGTTATTATATTGTTGCAAAAAATAGACAGCTAGAGAAACTCAGCAGATCGGGCAGCATCTGTGAAGGCAGAGAGAATGTCAATGTTTCGGGTCAAGACTCTGCATCAGTCCTCCGGTGTTTCACTGTGATATAATGTCTTTTAAATTCCTGATCATGCCTCCTTTAAACCACCAACGTGGCTGTCTGCTGTGCTAACATTCTCCAGAGTTGTGGAACGGGATTCCATGTCCTCCCTTCTCCCAGATGTGGAAATAACAAGCTTGCTGCCAACAAGCCCACATTTCAATGGGGCCAGCAACGAGGGGAAACAGAGAATTCTACTTTCAAATTTTGACAAATACATGCTCCAGTTTTATTTAGTTTAGATATACAGTGCAGAAACAGGCCCTTTGGCCTACCGAGTTCATGCCAACCAGCGATCCCTGTACATTGGCATGATCCTACATACGAGTAAAAATTTACATTTTTTACCAAAGCCAATTAGTCTACAAAGTTGTACGTCATTGGAGTGTGGGAGGAAACCGGAGCACTCGGAGAAAACCCACGTGGTCACAGGGAGAACGTACAAACTCCATAGACAGCACCTATAGTCAGGATCAATCTCATGTCTCTGCCGCTACACAGTAGCAACTCTACCGCTGCGCCACCATGCCGCTCAATTTCCACCTTGGTGGCCAAATCTTGCTGGACCAAACCCACTGCCATGAATTGCTGCCCAGTCTCCTCATGTCAATACTTACGCCATTCAGATGCAGTGTCCATCTTGCCAGCCCAAATCATTGACATTATCTGAATGGTCCCCCGCAATACACTGCGGAAACTCTACCCCAATATGCTCCGACAGCTAGCCAATTCAACACCCAGTGAAGCCCTGCAGTCATCTTCACTGGCCATCAACTCAGGTCCAGAGTAGAAACAAGGAACTGCAGATGCTGGTTAATACTCAAAAGGACAGAGTGCTGGAGTAACTCAGCAGGTCAGACAGCATCTTTGAAGAAGTGACACTAGGGTCAAGACCCGTCCAGGGAACACCTATCCATGTTCTCTAGAGATGCTGCCTGACCTGCTGAGTTGCTCCAGTAGTTTACGTCCAACTGAGGCACAATCAGGTTTTAAATACCTCCAACATTAACAGACAATAACTATTAAAACTACAGTATATTCACACTATAAAAATCTGCTACCTAATAATCGAAAGCATTAAGCGGAGTCAAAATAGTTAAGGAACAAAACACGGACCAAAAATAAAATTGCTGGAGCGATAAATCTGAAATGCAGATCTAACCTTTACTCAATATTTACAATAACCGTGTTTTAATTTGCTTTGTATTACAAACAAATTATCAAACCAAGCCATCAGGTGGATTATGTAGGAGGGAGAAATTAGTGCTTTCTTGAATTAACCAATTTGAGGTCAGAAAACAAAAGTAAGGTTATTTCTACCGATAAATCGTTATTTCTGTCGGAAGGAACTGCAGATGCTGGTTTACACCAAAGATAGACACAAAAAGCAGGAGTAACTCAGCGGGTCGGGCCGCAGCTCTAGAATTTTATAAAACATCTTAATAGTTTCCAAATCTGAACTGGGATATGCAGTGTCAATAAAGCCTCAGTTTTAATAGAAAGCAAGGATCCATCCTCTCGTCTTGCCCACTGTTAAAGACTGTGTTCCAGGTCAGGATCTCAGCGCTAAGTCAGTATATGTGATTGGGACCACAGTATATGTCTCCAGCTGCAGAGCGACAGCAAATATGGCCTTCAACATCTAACCCAGGTAAGAGAGGGAAGATGACAACAGTGAACCTAACCACCTGTTTTCCTCTACTTCTAAAAATATGACTTCTACTGGCTGAGAACAATACCAGGTGACAAGGTATGAACACCAGCAATGCTTGGTCTTGGGAAACCAAAGGGGCATTTCTGCCATCAATTAAGCCAATCAAGTGTTCGGATGTTGAACAGCTCTTGCCAACCATTAATCTGAATGTGCTTGAGTCAAGCCAAGCAGCCAACCATTTTACCATTGCCATGAAAGAGATAAAACACTTAGCATCCCATTTTTATGTTTCCTCAGCCAACTCTTTCTTCAGTAAATGACCAGCCCACAGCTCGAAAAGTCAACTATTACTCTTTCCACAAATGCGGCTTGACCGATTGAATATTTCCAGCATTTTCTTTTATTTGCTATTGCTCTCTGCCTTTTACAAGTGAAATTCATTTTTCTACCTTGCTTTTATGGAATCTAAAACTGAACATTGTGGTTAATGTTTCTAATTACTTCTGTCTCTTTCTGTTGGCCTAATCATCGTGGAAGATGGGCTGTTTTGATACCAATATTGCAAGGTAGATGCGCTGCTAGAGCATCGGCAAGGCCTGAACTTAATTTGCTTTTAAATTACACACAGGATGTTTGTGTTGCTGCCACCCACACTGCCCTTCCCTAAATGCTCCTAAGAAAATGTAGTGTTAAGCCACCGCCTTAAACACCCGCACTCATTCTGGTGAATGATGCCATTGGGTAGGGAGCTCACGGATTTAGATCCTGCAAAGCTGAATATATTTCCATGTCAGCAGGTTCACTATATGGAGAGGAACCTGCAGGGAGCAGTGTAATGTCTGCTATCTTTTTTCCTGCCTGGATCAATTGCAGGTTTGAGGGCTGATGCCCGTGTCCTGGGTGAATTCTATAGGTAACATGCACTGCAACCACAGGATGCCAATGTTAGAGGTACTACATTCATTCAGGAAATTGCGAGGTTTCCAATCAAGTGGACTGCTTTGCCATTCATGATGACCAGCTTTGAAGGTTGTTGGAATTCAGCACATCCAGGTATTCACTGACGTTCCTGACTTGTGTGCCTCGTCACGGAAGGCTTTGGGGAGGAGCAGTTACCTGCCGTGGGATGCCCATGTTCTGACCTGGTCTGAAGCCACAGAATTTACATGGTAGATTTAGTTTCTAATCATTGCTGACCTGAGGCTGTTACTGATGCAGGACTCAACAACAGTGATTGGACATCAATATTACTTGTCACATCAGCCCAAGCCTGAATGTTGATTGAGTGTCACTGCATACAGCGGTAGGCTTCTTCAATTTGTATGGGGCTGTGCCTGAAACTAAGTATCAAGCATTCATTACTAAACATCTTCACAAAGGAAATTGTTATAGTACTGAAGGCTGTTATTTCACCCAAACACTATTCACAATTTTTCTTGCCGCAATGATGTACAAAATCATGAATAGATCGGGTAGACGCAGAGAATCTCTCACCCAGAGTAGGGGAATCAAGAACCAAAGGACATAGGTTTAATGTGAGGGGGGAAGATTTAACAGGAACCCAAGAGGTAACTTTTTTCACATAGAGGATGGTGGGTGTATGGAACGAGCTGCTGGAGAAGGTAGTAGAGGTAGATATTATCACAATGTTTAAGAAACATTTGTACAGATACATGGCTATGACAGGTTTAGAGGGATACGGGAAAAACGCAGGCAGGTGGGGCTAAGTGTAGGTGGGACATGTTGGTTGGCGTGGGCAAGTCTATAACTCTAATGATGTACACAAACTTCAAGCTTCTCACTGGAGTACAGCCAATATTCAGGAAAATCTGAAGGTGTAGGAAAGAACTGCTGATGCTGGTCTAAATCGAAGGTAGACACAAAATGCTGGGGTAACTCAGCGGGACAAGCAGCATCTCTGGTGAGAAGGAATGCTGTGGCGGCACGGTGGCGCAACAGTAGAATTGTTGCTTTACAGCGAATGCAGCGCCGGAGACTCAGGTTCGATCCTGACTACGGGTGCTGTACTGTAAGGAGTTTGTACGTTCTCCCCGTGACCTGCGTGGGTTTTCTCCGATATCTTCGGTTTCCTCCCACACTCCAAAGACGTACAGGTATGTAGGTTAATTGACTGGGTAAATGTAAAAATTGTCCCTAGTGTGTGTAGGATAGTGTTAATGTGCGGGGATCGCTGGGCGGCGCGGACTTGGTGGCCCGAAAAGGCCTGTTTCCTCGCTGTATCTGAAATATGAATGGGTGGCGTTTCGGGTCGAGACCCTTCTTCAGACTGAAGAAGGGTCTCAACCCGAAATGTCACCCATTCCTTCTCTCCCAAGATGCTGCCTGTCCTGCTAAGTTACTCCAGCACTTTGTGTCTACAGGAAAATCTGAAATGGTTCAATTTCACCACTCCAAAACCAAACTTCATCCCAACTTCAGTCACCCAGCTACAGTGATGCAAACAACTCTTGCAAATGTGCACGATTGGTGACTAAGTTTCAAATCGTCTTTGACTATTTCCTGAAGTAGAAAAAAGATTGGGTGTTACAGTTAACATCCACAAACTGCTGTTGCTGTAAAATGGCAATAAATATACCCACTTCACCTTGGAAAAAGGAAACCATTTTACATTTCTCAGAAGCCATCAAAGACAGATAGTCTTCAGACTTAAAGCACTGCCTTTGACCATCTGCTGAAGAGCATTTGGAGGACCATAAGGTAGGACTGTAGTTAGTACTACTACCTCAGCCCTTGACACTTTGGTTCAAGAGTATTCCTTGAGAGCTATCTGTTTCCGTGTTCACCTTATGACTGAGGACTGAGGATTTTTGTCCCACAGATATGCTGGTAGGTTGATTGGTTGATGTAAATTAACTGCTAATGTAGGTATGTGGCACAAGAACCAAAGAGAAATTGTGAGAAGTTTTGTCATGTTTCTTCGGAAGTGGGACGAGGAACAGGGCTGATGAAATTGATCGATTGGGATCCGACGGACTGAATGCAATGTCCTTCCTTGATGTACCTTGAGAAAGGAGATCAAGACCTCAAACCCAGCATAAAAACTGATGACCAGCCACATCGAAGCAATGGCCAAGAAAGCACATCAACACCGCTACTTCCTTAGAAGCATTTAGAAAGTTTGGTATGTCCCCAACAACCCTCCCCAACTTCTTCAGTTGCACCATAGAAAGCATTTTACTGGGATGCATCACAGCATGGAATAGGAACAGCTCCATCCAAGACCACAAGAAATTGCATAGAGTTGTGGACACCGACCGCCCAGACCATCACATAAACCAACCTTCCTTCCATGGACTCCATCTACACTTCACGCTGCCTTGGCAAGACCACCAGCATAATCAAACACCAGTCTCACCCTGACCACTCCCTCTTCTCCCCTCTCCCATCAGGCTAGCGGTACAGAAGGTTGAAAATGCACGCCTCCAGATTTAAGGACAGTTTCTTCCCAGCTGTTTTTCAGGCAACTGAACCATCCTCTCACCAGCGTGAGTGCAGTTCCGGCTTGCCATACACCTCATTAAAGCCATCTTTAATCGGCCTTTATTTTGCACTAAATGATATAGCCTTTATCCTATCATATCATATCATATCATATATATACAGCCGGAAACAGGCCTTTTCGGCCCTCCAAGTCCGTGCCGCCCAGCGATCCCCGTACATTAACACTATCCTACACCCACCAGGGACAATTTTTACATTTTTACCCAGCCAATTAACCTACATCCTGTATCTGTACACAATGGATGGTTTGATTGTAATCATGTATGGTCTTTTTGTTGACTGGATACCAACAAAGAGCTTTACACTGCACCTCACTACACGTGACAATAAACTAAATACAAAACTCAACCCAAAACTAAACAATTGACTAGGCAACTGTGATAGCTGTGGATTACCTACAACAAACACTTCAAGCACCAACAAGAGTTACCACCAGTGTTGAGTTGACACAAAACGCCCCATCCAAGACCCACATCGCAGCACAGAGGTACTGACCTCAGTTTCAATGAGCATTCTGCATCACCACAACTAGACTCACAAAGCAGACACACTGAGCACTCTCACAGAGACAGATGATTAAGTGGATAGTGAGCATGGATGAGGAATGTTGAAGTCCCCTTGAAAATGTGCATCGTTGAATAAATCCATAGGAATCTCTGGCGTGTGACCACTACAGATGAAGACAGAGAAACACACTGTAAAGGCAGAGGCAGCACGGCACCTCCATAACCACTCAATCCCAGGAAGCCCCCCCCCCCACTGCCAATGCTCCCTACTTCTGGTAGATTCCTCAAAACTTACAGCCTCGACAGTCACCTCAAAACTCACAAAACTGGAGTGTAAGCAAAACATTTCTGATCCCAAGGCATCACCCAAGATCACGAGACAATGAAGTAATAAACAGTTTTGTTTCAATAAAACCAGAGCAGTTACTTACATTTAACTGGATCAGATCATTCATCATGTATTTGTTCCAGAAAAATCTATCGTCAACCTGAAAAAGATGGCAGATATTAGCTAACAATAGCATGTGATTCAAATTATCCGTTCACTGCACCTCAGTTTGGCACAAAAAACGTACTGTTCTTGCATCCTACATGGATTGTTATGTTATAATTTAATCCAGGGAGAGTTACTTTAACTAGTAAATGACTGAACAAGAGCAGTGAGTTCCTGTATCTAGCACAACTAGGACTTAAAAAGCATCTTAAAAAGTCAACACCTCAAGGAAAGGAAATGCAGACAGATAGGTTCTTAAATGGATCCCAAAATGAGGAGGAAAAGTAGGTGGCCAGGATATTAGTGCGAGGTGACTACTTTGCCGAGTACCTCCGCTCAGTCTGCTGCGGCCATCTGGATATCCCGGTTGCCAGTCATTTTCATTCTCCTTCTTATACTCACACCGTCTGTTCTTTAGACTGTAGAGATACAGCGTAGCAACAGGCCATTCGGCCAACCAAATCCGTGGCAACCAGGGATCCGCTTATACCAACACTATCCTACACACGAGGGACAATTTTACTGAAGCCAATTAATCTACAAACCCGTACATCTTTGGAGTGTGGGAGGAAACTGGAGCACAGGTGGAAACCCACGCGGTCACACAGAGCATACAAACTCTGTGCAGACAACACCCATAATCAGGATTGAACCCAGGTCTCCCGCGCAGTAAGGCAGCAACTCGACCACTGCGCTACTGTGTTGCCAAACACAAACTAGAGAAACAGCAAGATATTTTGCCTGGGTACCACAAGGGCAGCACAGAGGTGCAGTTGTCTCACAGAACCAGGGACCCAGGTTTGATCCTGACCTCGGGTGCTGTCTGTGTGGAGTTTGCATATTCTAGGCAAAGAGGTCCTTCTACAGTTGTACCGGGCCCTGGTGAGACCGCACCTGGAGTACTGTGTGCAGTTTTGGTCTCCAAATTTGAGGAAGGATATTCTTGCTATGGAGGGCGTGCAGCGTAGGTTCACTAGGTTAATTCCCGGAATGGCGGGACTGTCGTATGTTGAAAGGCTGGAGCGATTGGGCTTGTATACACTGGAATTTAGAAGGATGTGGGGGGATCTTATTGAAACATATAAGATAATTAGGGGATTGGACACATTAGAGGCAGGAAACATGTTCCCAATGTTGGGGGAGTCCAGAACAAGGGGCCACAGTTTAAGAATAAGGGGTAGGCCATTTAGAACGGAGATGAGGAAGAACTTTTTCAGTCAGAGAGTGGTGAAGGTGTGGAATTCTCTGCCTCAGAAGGCAGTGGAGGCCAGTTCGTTGGATGCTTTCAAGAGAGAGCTGGATAGAGCTCTTAAGGATAGCGGAGTGAGGGGGTATGGGGAGAAGGCAGGAACGTGGTACTGATTGAGAGTGATCAGCCATGATCGCATTGAATGGCGGTGCTGGCTCGAAGGGCTGAATGGCCTACTCCTGCACCTATTGTCTATTGTCTATTGTCCACGACCACGTGCGTCTCCTCCAGGTGCTCCGGTTTCCTCCCTCATTCCAAAGACGTGCGGGTTTGAAGGCTAATTGGACTTTGTAAATTGTTCTTAGTACATAGTGAGTGGATGTAAAAGTGGGATAACAGAACTTGAGCGGGTGATCGATCGGGTGACCGGTCGCTGAGAATACTGGCAAACGCCACGCACCACAATCGTGATGATCAAACCTGGAACTGGTGCCGAAGCCAACTAAATCAGCAGGCTATTCTACTCCAAAACAGTAGACATCTCTTGCCTTGTACGAAATGAGAGATTTGATAGGAGAGTAGGGAGAAGATGTACTGTCATTTTAGATGAGTGGGTTCAATCTGAGCACATTTGATGGCCTGCTTGACACATGGAGATGTTAATTCTGGGAAAACCTTACCCTTCGCCACAATGATGCTTCGTCCTTCTCTGAAGAACTCTGTCTCCGTGTCGAATTTGTAAGGTCATAACTCTGGCTGTAATAAAATGAATCAGAATCCATGAACATCTTGATAAGCTCATCCAATAACCTTCGTTCCAAGCGCTCCTTTTCTTTGTTTTCTTTAGCCTGCAAGTAAGCAAAAAAATGATGCCTAAAGTACAGGAGATCCATCAAGAATGTTCCATGTTGTCAAGCCTTAACTTCAACAAGGCTTCCATTCATACCCAATATCGCTGCACAAACCACCACATGAAACCTGGAGAGCTGCTGGAGGATCCGTGGGTAGAACTGGATAGTCGACATCCCTCATCCAGAGTTACTCCAGCAGCTCTTTTGCTGCAGATTCCAGCATTTGCAGTCTCCTGTCTCCAACCCAATTAAATCTCCTCGGAATGGCCAAAGATGGAATCCATCCGAAGGTCAACACAAAATTCCCCAGTGACCATGGATATATATCCCGATATTCAACAGCCATGTCTGCCACACAAAATACTTTTAGACAATAGACAATAGACAATAGGTGCAGGAGGAGGCCATTCGGCCCTTCGAGCCAGCACCGCCATTCAATGTGATCATGGCTGACCATTCTCAATCAGTACCCCGTTCCTGCCTTCTCCCCATACCCCCTGACTCCGCTATCCTTAAGAGCTCTATCCAGCTCTCTCTTGAATGCATTCAGAGGATTGGCCTCCACTATCTTCTGAGGCAGAGAATTCCACAGATTCACAACTCTCTGACTGAAAAAGTTTTTCCTCATCTCAGTTCTAAGAAAAAGTTTAATAACGTGTTTAAATGCAAGGCATAACACTGGAGTCCGAAGAGAATACTTCTCCCATTCCAGTACGTATTTGCAGTCAACAGTTTCAAGTTCCCCCAAGAACAGCAACTGCAGTGGTGTTTCAGTGGCATTCTCACACACCATAAATCCAAATAATTATATTCCAATAGTGGCTTAATTGTCTATTGATGATATGCTTCGATTCGTAGCTAATGGGGAAGAGGGTGCTCAGTGATCTCTCTTACAACAGACAAAGAGCTCCGGGCATTGTAATCTGTCATTGTCACTGGAGCCATCAAATATGGGGGGAAAAGGTGCCCTTTTAGCCCATAATCAACAAATACATAAAGCATCAGTAAATAAAAGAAAGTTGCTAGGGATCACTGAAGCATAGTTCTCAAATTTTAGAACCATTCCCTAAATGCAGAAAAACTCAAAGGTGACATGGTGAAAGATGAGAACCAGGAGAAAGACACTTAATGAAATTTTGCGAGTCACTGTTATGTATTTCAATAATGAAAGTTATCCATATCTGAAGACACATTCATTAAAGTCCACAAACTTCGCTCTATCTGCCAATTATAACACGGCAGATTAACAAATGTACTAATCAGTAAACAAAAATATTGTCCACCTTATGAGTTTAAGTGATTTTGAAATTTTGAAATTATGAGATATTGTGGTGAGTGGAATAGCTTGTATGAGAAGGGACAAGGGACGATATTTGGACTGAAGATCTGGATTTGATTATCAGTGACCAAGAGAAGCACTCACCCACTTACTGACAAGAAGCCAGTGCTACATCAATCAAAACACGTGCATTACTTCCAAATGCCAAGTCAACAATTCCAAAGTCAAATTTTTGTATCAATAGATTGAGGTTTGGCTGAACTTCATTTCATTGCAATTAGCAATTCGTTTTATCTGCTGGCTGGGCTAATTTTCATTCCATCCATCCTAAGAGCTGGTATGTGGCCGGCTCCTTTGTCAACTCCACAAAAAGAATGGATCTACAATCTAACTTAAAAACTCTGGCACAGATGTGCCTTAATGGCCAAACACTGGCTTCAGTGTGATTATCGAAAGACCCTTTTTGCCTGGTTCATGAAAGATGCTGCCAGGGTTCGGTTTTCTAAGCAGTAGCTGGATTACATTCAGTGGCTGCTGGACAACCAGCAACAGGGAGAGATGCTCAGCCAATGTGCTGAAATTACCTTCCGGGGAGATCAATTGTTGCTGCTGTCTCATGAAAATGTTCTTGTACGATCATTCTCCACCTGTCACCTACAGGAAGCCATTAGCTCAGAGTACAGCCACAAGCTCAGCAATTGCCATGATGAACACAGCACCAAAATGGTTCAAAATAAATCGACCAAGATTGATATCAATTGCATTCCCTTGCTTACAACTGCAATCAGCCCTGCAATAACCTGACAGTGTTGCAGAGAGCCAATTTGTTTTAACACATTTTGTTCACCACAGATATGTACACCCCCCTTTGACTTTTAATAAAAAGATATCTGCTTGGGCTGCGATGTGTTGTACACTCTCTGCTTCTACGTGAAAAGCCTGATACAAACCCCTTCCTTCTGTAAGTCCTCCCAGAAGTGGATCAACCCAGGGCTTAGTTTAGAGGGGCTCCTTGTGAGATTTAGCATGAGGCAGGCCGATACGAGAAGTTCAGTCACTCAGTGCCTCGATACACGTGACAACAATTAATTAGTATGGGTGTCAGGGGTTATGGGGAGAAGGCAAGAGAATGGGGCTAGGAAAGAGAGATAGATCAACCATGATTGAATGGTGGAGTAGTGTTGATTGGCTGAATAGCCTCATTCTACTCCCATCACCTATGAACAAACTAAATTGAATTAAGTCTAACCTTTTACACTATTAAAAGTGATGGAAAATTGAAAATAAGCCTGCTCTGCTTAAAAAGGCCATCAATTTTCAAATTAAACAAAAAAGTTTAAATACTGGATATAACTTGAAATGTTGGAAATATTCAGCAGGTCAACATCTGAAATTAAAATTGGGAACATTTTGGGTTTGAACCCTTTACCAAAATGAAAGGTTTCTGACTTGAAACGTGAACTATTTCTGCTCCTACAGTGTTCCAGCATTTTCTGTTTTCATATCTTCTTTTATAACTAGGACAGCTTCTTTTTTTAAAAGAGCACAACAGACAGCATAAAAGAACATAACAGACACAGTGGAATTACTCCACGAATAAGTGATGATCAAAGTGATATTCAGCAAAAAAGAAATGTTGTATTACTGCAGAGGCCAACGAGAAAATTAGTCACGGTGCATCATGTTCAACCCAGACATTGTGGGCCAAAGGGCCTGTTCCTGTGCAGTACCGTTCTATGTTCTAATCCTACAAGTTACCACAGCGAGTAGTTACCAATTATTGTACATTTCAACCCTGGTTAACAATTGACCATTATTCAGGTAAAACAATGTGGCCCTTAACTACCAGGGCCTGCAAACAGAAGAATGCAATTACTATAGGTGCAAACCACCACGAGGCCAACACTTCAGGACGATTCATTGAAACATTCACTCACCTTTTTCTTGATTGGAACAGCCACATTACACTTGATTTGACTAAATGTCTTGAGCAAAAACTTGGAGTCATCTGGAGACTGGGTAATCTTCTCAGTTTTGTTTATACCGAAATGATGCTTCTTGCAGAGCTGTAAATGAAATGAAGAATAAAAATTCATCTTCTTGACGCACTCTTTTTAAGGCAACTGTGAATCAGTCAAATCTGACCGTTTTCTAATGACTCCACAACATCAATCCTCCCAGTTGCAGTGCCTTGCACAACTCTGAAAATGAAGACAATCCTTCACGGCATTCGCATTTCTCCTATGCCAGATCCAATACATCCAAGATTGATAGATTAATAACGGCATATAGCAAAATCGTTAATCCTATAAATGCAGGAATTTGGTGGTGCTGGACTGGCAGGTTTTCTCGACGATTGAATGTTATTCCAATTATTACTCCATCTCACTTCCGATACCCTTTCTATATTACAGAGTATAATAAATATTACTGCAAACTCAGCACCCCACCAGGGAGAAAAGCGATTGTGGGGATCCCTGGCCCTGGCGGCACAGAAGGAAATGTGGCCACCTGTAAGATGCCAATCCCCAGGGATTTCTGAACAGCCGTAAAATGGATTGTCGGAGATTCATGATCAGGCAGCTAATCCAAAGAATGAACTCCAATTTCCCGTCTTCAATATCAATCAGCTCACAATTTATTCATTACCAACATGTCCTTTATTTCAGCGGACTTGATCTCAATTTAATACCTCATTTGAATTATTTCTACCCACTTGTCTGTGTAGGTTAATTGGCTTGGTAAACGTAAAAATTGTCCCTAGTGGGTGTAGGATAGTGTTAGTGTGCAACTGCAATCAGCCCTGCAATACCCCGACAGAGTTGCAGAGAGCCAATTTGTTTTAACACATTTTGTTCACCACAGATATGTACACCCCCCTTTGACTTTTAATAAAAAAGATATCTGCTTGGGCGGCGTTGGTCGGCGTGGACCCGGTGGGCCGAAGGGCCTGTTTCTGCACCATATCTCTAATCAAAAATCTAAATACTTCAGATTCATTCCAATCCATTTTCAACTGCATTAGTACCTGGAATAAGCAACTCCGGGTGCAGCCCACAATGAACAAAAAACTATTTAAGAGGTAAATTTGAATTGTATAGGAGAGGAACATATTTAGATAGTGAAATATCATCTGGGAAGACTTAAAATTTCAAACGAGAACAGAGTGCTGGAACAAGGTCAGCGGGTCAGGTAGCACCTCATGAGAAGGTGGAGAGAAGACGTTCCGGATCCCTCTTCAGACTGCTTCTAAAATAAAGGCCCGACCCAAAATGTGCCCTATCCATGTTCTCCTGAAATGCTGCCTGACTAGCTGAGCTACTCCATCATCTGCAGTTCTTCATTTCTATTTAAAACTTCACTCTCCTTACTTGCTTTATAGTAAAGGTACCAGGGAAGATAGTGTGGATCAAATGATTTGGAATAGAGTTTAAGGCCATTAAATATATTGTTACCACTGTTAAAACAGTAACTTCCAAAAGAATAAAAGAACACACAATCAAGGTAGAACATGTTGTGGAACAACATGACCACTGGCGCTAAGAACACTACAATGCACAAGATAAACCTCAAGCAGTACATATTATGGACTGTAACCAACAGATTCGAGTCACTCCCTCCCCCCAGGCAGACCTTTGTTTCTTCAGGCTGCAGTACTACGTTGACTAAACAAAACAGTTGTGCGGTTCCCCCAAATACTGACGCATTTTTGAAAGAATTGTAAAGAGATGAGATGGGGTGGGTGCGAGATTGGCAATAACGAATTACTCGTGAATCCGGCTGATTTTAGGTTGAAAAAGTATTTCATTAAATTAAATCAGGATTTAAAAGTTTAGCAGGGTGTTCCAATTCCATAGAAAGACATGGAGTGCTGGAGTAACTCAGTGGGTCGGGCAGCATCTCTGGAGAAAAGGAATAGGTGATGTTTCGGATCGGAACCCTTGTTTGCTAGATTGCAGAGATGCTAGTTTAAATAAATAGTAGCACAGTATACAACAAGATCTTGTGTAGGAAACAGAAATCAAATGCTTTGATTTACTAAATGACTTTTCTGAATTATTTGCACTTAAATGCCAAGTTAACCTGACTACAGTATAGCAAATTTTTAAACTCCCATAAACCAAATATCCCCAATTGCAATTCTTAGCAAACTTCAGATTGCTCTGCTCAGCAACACAGTTTACTTGCCGTCAAAAAACCTCCTTTTTGTAAAAAATTCTTCCTCGGGATAAGGGAATAATTTGCTTTGGCAATGGGATGACTAGTTTGGTCAGCTAAGAGTCAAGCGACCATGTTGGTCTTCACCTCGAATCCCACACAGCCAAAATGACTAAGAATGACACATATCATTCCTTTAAGAATATTAGTGAACCAGTTAGGTGTTTTGACAATTGAATAGTTTCAATGTTATTTTTCAATGAATTAGTTGTTCTTCACTTTTTTCACAATCTATCTAAATTGTTGGTGTAGCCTCGTAACATAATGATGTTACTGCATCTCTCTGGAGATTGTTACAGGCATAAAACCAAAATGCAGTCTGTCCTACACGTGGCAATTGCACACAAAGACCCATACTTGTATAATTTTGTAATAAATTACCTTAACTGTGATTTAGTGTAAAGCGCAGTATGGATATTCATTGATGCAGCCATCAGAATACAAAGCTGAAGGTCTCGACCCAAAATGTCACCCATCCATGTTACTCCAGCACTGTGTCCTTTTGTGTTAACCAGCATCTGCAGTTCCTTGTTTCTGCAGAATACAAAGCTTATATTGCCTATCCCATTGGCAAGAAAAGTCTACGGTTACGGTATAAAGACTATTGAATCTTAGTTCTCAACTTGATATTGGATTTAAAGATAAAAGAACACATTTGATTTAAGACACAGGAGCCTGGTGACTGACATTGGATACCTGTCAAGACAAGTTCCCACTTGCCCATGAAAAAGGTGCAACCTCATTTGCTTCTATCAAAGCATTTTCAAGTGGAAACAAAATGGAGCAGGTTTGCTCAGTATTTCTACCAAGAGAGTCAAGAGTCACTCATTGTGACTCATTTAATGACTTTTGCCTCATGGATTTAAAAGGTGCACTTATGTTCAATTTTTTAAAAATCAATCAGCATAGTTTTTTTTAACTGAATCATTAGCAATCCATTGTAGACATCTTTTAGAAATGTAATTTAGTTTTTTTTTAAAATAGAGATGCAGCATGGAAACCGATCATCGATCACACTAGTTCTACATCATCCCACCTTCTCATCCCCTACACATTAAGGGTCATTTACAGAGGCCAATTAATCTACAAACCCGCACGTCTTTGAGATGTGGGAGGAAACCGGCGCACCCAGAGGAAACCCTCAGTCACAGGGAGAATGTACAAACTCCACTCGAGGTCAGGTTCAAACCTGGGTCTCTGGCACTGTAAAGCAGAAACTCTACAATCTACTTTCTCTAACTTCACTATAGATTATCTGGTCATTACAATGCTGCTGCTTGAAGGCGCTTCGGTGCACAAATTGGCCACCTCATATCTTGCCATACTTCAAGTAGTGTAGTTCTGTCATGGGCCTCCTCCAGTGCCATAGTGAAGCCCACCGGAAATTGGAGGAACAGCACCTCATATTTCGCTTGGGCAGCTTGCAGCCCAGCGGTATGAACATTGACTTCTCCAACTTTATAGTTCCTCTGTCCCTCTCTGCCCCTCCCCCTTCCCAGTTCTCCCACTGTCTTCCTGTCTCCACCTATATCCTTCCTTTGTCCCACCCCTGACATCAGTCTGAAGAAGGGTCTCGACCCAAAACATCACCCATTCCTTCTCTCCTGAGATGCTGCCTGACCTGCTGAGTTACTCCAGCATTTTGTGAAACCTTGCCATACTTCAAGGGCAGTTCAGTGGGATATTCTTTAAAAGGCACAAAAGGTCCTAAAATGAAAGTATTCTGACTGTAGAATTTCGATATTCCCCTGACTTTCTTCACAATAAATGGCAACTGATGAGACACACTAAATTTAACGTGTTTAAGTGACCTACGGTGCTATTTCAGAGGAACAAATTCACTGCAAGACAAATTAATATAAAATTACTGTATATTGAAATGACACTTTTGAAGTACAGCAACCTGATGAATATGTGCTACTGGCCATATGATCCAGATGATTAGGCAATTGGCCTCTAGGTACGTTAAATATACCATGGCAACTCAGAGTCATAGAGTGTGGAAACAGGCCCTTCGGCCCAACTTTCCCACACCGGCCAACATGTCCCATCTACACTAATCCCACCTGCCTGCATTTGGTCCATATCCCTCCAGACCCTTCCTATCCATGTACCTGCCTGTTTCTTAAATTTTGGGATTGTCCCTGCCACAACTACCTTCTCTGGCAGCTTGTTCCATATACCCACCACCCTTTGTGTGAAAAAGTTACCCCTCAGATTCCAATTAAATCTTTTCCCCTTCACCTTAAACCTATGTCCTCTGGTCCTCAATTCACCTACTCTGGGCAAGAGACTCTGTGCATCTACCCGATCTATTCCTCTCATGATTTTATACACCTCTACAAGATCACCCCTCATCCTCCTGTGCTCCAAGGAATAGAGTCCCAGCCTAATCAACCTCTCCCTGTAGCTCAGACCCTTTAGTCTTGACAACAACCTCGTAAACTTGGCAGCTGTTAACTTTCAATTTACTTAGATAAATAGTGAATTAATATACTAGTTTCCCTGACGATTATCACAAAAACAACCAGATCGTTGTAAAACCCCAGCTAATTCATAAATGCAATAAAGGCTTAAACGGGACAGAACCTGGTATGTGTATCCAAGAGGGACAGTATGTGCAAACAAGGAATTGCAGATGCTGGTTTACACAAAAGGACACAAAGTACTGGAGTAACTCAGCATCCCTGGAGAACATGGATAGGTGACAAAATGGGTAACAATATGCAGGTAGCCCAACCAGAGGAGATGCCAAACTACACCTCACATTGGGAAACAAGGTTGATTGGGATTTCAATGGGCGGGCATTTGGGGAACAGTCATCACATCTAATGAATTGCTTGAATTGTCCTTGATGTTAGGTAACGTGTTCAGGAGCCCTGCAAACAGCAGAATTGCAAACCATCACAATCTGTTGCACTATTAGAGAAAATAAACTACAATGTTTCTCAGATAGTCCTGGATAAAGATAAGTCTGGATCCCGGGGAAGGCAAATTACATTATTAGGCAGGAACGAGGAAGAATAAATTGGGAACAGTTGTTATTAGGCAAGCCCACATCTAACATGTAGGTATCACAAAATGCTGGAGTAACTCAGACAGCAGCATCTCAGGAGAGAAGGAATGGGTGACATTTTGGGTCGAGACCCTTCTTCAGACATATAGGAATCATTTTAAGACCAGGAGATCATAATTCAGGACCAGCATGTTCCAATGAGGAGGAAAGACAAGAATGGAAAGATTGGTGGCAAAAACCTGAAGTGACCAACTCACATGGGATTTGTGCCTAAAATATCATTAAGACCAGGGAGACAATCTGGATGGAGTCTGAAGAGGGGTCTCAACCCAAAACATCACCTATTCCTTCTCTCCAGAGATGCTGCCTGACCCGTTACTCCAGCATTTCGTGTCTGTCTTCAGTGTAAAACCAGCCTCTGCAGTTCCTTCCTACACAATCTGGATAATTAGAGCTCAGTTCATTTTTACATTTATTGCGCAGATTGATTGCATCAGTAGACCTACTGCATCACCGCTCCAGCAACCGGTTCAATCCTGATCTCCGTGGCTATTTGTGTAGAGTTTGCATATTCTCCATGAACACGTGGGTTTCCCCTGGGTCCTTCAGTTTCCTCCCATTCCAAAGATGTGTGGGTTGGTGGATTAATTGGACGCTGTAAATTGCCCTTGTGTGCAAGTGGAGTGGCAGCATTACAATTTGGGAGCATTTAATGGAAATGCAAGAATTAGTGTACATTGGTGCTTGCTAGTTGGTATGGACTCAATGGGTCAATTCCATTACGGGAGAATTATGTACTTGCCCGCCCAACAATTCATGTTACGATTAAAGACAGGAAATAAACGGTCAGACAAACTTCAACAGGGATGATTACATTTAAAATATTCCATTTAATTATTTTAGGAGTTCATGCATAGGGGGTGGGGAAAGATGTCGTGGATGTGGTCTGCAAGGTAGACCTCTGACAAGGAGCCATGCAGATAAGTCTAGAATCTTGAGAAAATTAATTAAAAAGGGGAGAAAACAGAAAGGAGAACAATTTTTCCAGAGTGTTTACAAATGGTTAGCGGAATCATGGACTCAGCTCCCACAGTTTCAGGTTAGCCCTGATTCTATTTTTCTGATTATGCATTCTAGATATGAATAATTCGGATACACATTTGAAGTAACAGTGCTAAATTCTGCAGATAACATAAGACTGAGGAATAACTTTAAAAGTCCAACAAACATTTGCAGTTATGTTTGACAAAGGGGGAATGTTAATTTCCATCAGCCACACATTAACTGCGTGGGCTTGCATTTAGGTTCGAGAACTGACATTTTATTTCAAGTGGAGTGTGACATGTTGTTGAGGCCTCATTAACGTAGGTTCACAAAACATAACAAAAAGCATCACAGGCCAATGATTCCACTTTTGAAACAAGAATATTAATGGCCTGCTAATGTTATCCATTAGGGGTAGATACATAGGCAACACGTGCAGAAGTAGGACAATCCACCCTTCAAGCCAGCACCACCAGGCAATGTGATAGAAACATAGAAAATAGGTGCAGGTGGAGGCCATTCGAGCCAGCACTGCCATTCATTGTGATCATGGCTGATCATCCACAATCAGTAACCTGAGCCTGCCTTCTCCCCATAGCCCTTGATTCGACTAGCCCCTAGAACTCTATCTAACTCTCTCTTAAATTCATCCAGTGATTTGACCTCCACTGCCCTCTGTGGCAGAGAATTCCACAAATTCACAACTCTCCAGGTGAAAAAGTTCCTTCTCACCTCAGTTTTAAATGGCCTCTCCTTTATTGTAAGACTGTGGCCCCTGGTTCTGGACTCCCCCAACATTGGGAACATTTTTCCTGCATCTAGCTTGTCCAGTTCTTTTATAATTTTATATGTCTCTATAAGATCCCCTCTCATCCGTCTAAACTCCAGTGAATACAAGCCTAGTCTTTTCAATCTTCAATAGTTAATAGTCGTTTATATGTCACATACACATAAATGTGTAGTGAAATGAAACATTACCCGCAGTTGAAACATTAAGACCAATAAGAATAATCAATAAAAATGCAACAACACATACAATCATACACTAACACCAAACAAAAGAAACATCCATCACAGTGAGTCTCCTCCAGTCCCTTCTCACTGTGATGGAAGGCCACAATGTCTTTTCTCTTCCCCTGCCGTCTTCTCCCGAGGTCAGGCTGTTGTCGTTGCCACGTCGGGGCGGTCGGGGCTCCCGACATTGAAGCGCCGCGCCGGACGGTGAAAGGTCCACGGCCTATTCCAGGCCGCGCCGGACGGTGAAAGGTCTGCGGCGGGCCGACCCAAGCCCCGCGATTCGGGGCGGGCGAACACGCTGCCTCTGCCGGAGCTCCCGATGTCGGCCCCCACCCAGGGGCCTGTGAGCTTCCGACGTCTACAGGCCCGCGCCGGAGCCTCCGGAGACGAGTCGCAGCCGCACCCGCAGCATCCGCAGGCGGCCAGCGCCGCAGGTGGTGAGTCCGGGCCGCGGGCTCTGCGAACCAGAGCCCCAGGTGGTCCCAGGTGCATGGCCGGTGGTAGGTGGAGCCCGCCGGTCCCAGGTGCATGGCCGGTGGTAGGCCGCAACGGGAACGGAGACACGACACAGAAACAAAGGTCGTGTCTCCGTTCGGGAGAGATAATTTTTTACAGTTCCCGTTCCCTCCCACCCTCTCCCCCCACATAACATACAAACACTACACCATAGTAAAACTACAACTCATACAAAAACAACAAAAAACACAAAAGACAGACGGACTGCAGGCAAGCCGCAGCTGCGACGGCAGCGCTGGCTCCTCCTATGTCATCTTTGTGTCATCTGCAAACTTGCTAGTGTTACTTCTAATTCCTTCATCCAAATCATTAATATATATGGTAAATAGTTGCGGCCCCAACACCGTGCCTTGCGGCACTCCACTGGCCACTGCCTGCCATTCTGAAAAGGACCCGTTTACTCCTACTCTTTGCTTCCTGTCTGCCAACCAATTCTCTATCCATGTCAACACTCTACCCCCAACACCATGTGCTCTAATTTTGCTCACCAATCTCCCGTGTGGGACCTTATCAAAGGCTTTCTGAAAGTCCAGATACACGACATCCACTGGCTCCCCTTCATCCATTTTACTTGTCATCCTCAAAAAATTTCAGAAGATTAGTCAAGTATGATTTCCTTTTCATAAATCCATGCTGACTTGGACTTATCCTTTTACTGCTATCCAATCATGGCTGATCATCCACAATTGGTACCCCGTTCTTGCCTTCTCCCCATATCCCTTGATTCCACTAGCACTAAGAGCTCTATCTATCTTTTGAATGAATCAAGTAAATTGGCCTCCATTGCCTTCCGAGTCAGAGAATTCCACAAATTCACATCTCTGTGTAAAAAAGTTTTTCCTCGTCTCAGTTCTAAATGGCCTGCCCCTTATTCTTAAACTGTGGCCCTGGTTCTGGACTCCCCTTACATCGGGAACATGTTTCCTGCATCTAGCGTGTCCAAGCCCTAAATAATTTTATATGTTTCTATCCCCTCTCATCCTTCTAAATTCCAGTGAATACAAGCCCAGTCACTCCATTCTTTCATCATATGACAGTCCCGCCATCCCGTGAATTAACCTCGTGAACCTATGTTGCACTCCCTCAATAGCAAGGATGTCCTTCCTCAAATTAGGAGACCAAACCCGTTCTTGCCACCAAAGTGGATAGCCTCACATTTATTCACATTATACTGAATCAGCCATGCATTTGCCCACTCACACAACCTGTCCAAATCACCCTGCATCTTCATAGCATCCTCCTCACAGTTCACACTACCACCCAGCTTGGTGTCTTCTGCAAATATGCTAATGTTACATTTAATTCCCTCATCTAAATCATTAATGCATATTGTAAATAGCTGCGGTCCGAGCCTTGCGGCACCCCACTAGTCACTGCCTGCCATTCTGAAACCAAGAGTTGAAAAACAATAATGAACCAATAAAACCCTAAATCAGGTCTATTAGAGAGCTGTGTGCAGAATTTTTAACCATAATCGATGACAGGAAATCTATGCACAAAAGGTACGAAGATGATTCAGCCAGGTGCTCTTTGTATGGGGAAAATGCACAAACAAGGACACTTGAAATATGACATTTCTAACTCTTGTTGCTATGCAAGACCACATCTAAATTGTGGAACAAACAAAATATCGGGGTTGGACTGCAGGCAGGACAGAAAACTGAAGGGTCTAGTCCCGAAACGTCACCTATTCCTTTTCTCCAGAGATGTTGTCTGACCCGCTGAGTTACTACAGCTTTTTGTGTCTACCTTCAATTATGCTTAATCTCATGTTCTCCTGCTTTCTGAATTATGTTGATTTGGACTGTAGCTTGAAAGTTAGATTGTTCATGCCAAGATTCTTTAGGGTTCAATGCATCACGGCACAATTTGGCTGAGCATGCAGTTTGCTTTCTGCGGAAGCACCGGATGTGTGATTCTCCGCTGCCTTGGAAAACAAGATGAATTTGATGGATGGGTAATGGAACAATGAAGCCAAGGTGATTAGTTGCATGCTTAAATTCTAAGCAAGTTAGGATCTTGTGTCTGGTCGAAGCCATCTCATTTCTAGGGTCAACGCTGACACAGCTCAATGAACCCAAGACCAGAGATTTCCACTTTAACTTGTAGATGCTGGAATGTTCATGATGGTTACTTTTCCCAAGTGGATAAATACTCTAGCTCATTTTAATTTCTATCTGACCACAGTGACAATGGGTGTGCAAAATAGCTTTTTGTTCATTTTGACATACAGGCAAGCAAAGCTACTATTTATTGCCAATGCCTGATATTTCAAGGTGGCGGTGAACTGCTTCATTAAACTACTGCAGTTCTTCTGCTGAATAGCATCCAATGCTATGAACAAAAATGGGCATGAACTGAAAATACAATCGTTCTTCCCAGTTTGAGCTACATTTTATTTATGTCCTTGTAGTGAAAATAATATACACAACTATTTGTGGTTTTATTGAAGGTGTCTTTTTTCAAACAACCCATTTAAACATCATAACTCATTCAAAGGAATTACAATGTGCTTAATCCTTCATGTAATACAAAATAAACTTGACTAAAGCAGCAAAAATCCGCTCTTTCAAATGGAAAGATTGGTTGATTAGTAATAAATCTTTTATCATGTTACAGCATAAAACAAAAATGATTCCATTGTTCACCAAGTAGGAGGAATAGGCTTGATGAGGAAAGGAAGATGCTTCTTTGTTCAAGCAAAGCTATACATTGCTGTGCGCAGCACAAACAATTTTCCCTTGAGAAATTGCAGCATTAATTAGTCTTGTATTCTGACTGGTAATACCTCAGTACCAAGGAAACCGATACACAAAAAGCACAGATGCCATGGGATGTGGCAAATTAAAATATTCTGAAGGTGGTTTGAAAAACTGATTCTTATATGAAAGAATTAACTATTTGAGTTGAACTAAAAACATCTTGTCTAGAAAACGATTGAACACAACTTGAAGCCAAAAAAATCCCTTGAGCACTCACCTACTATTAAGTAGGAATACACGACACCTTTGCGGATTATATTAATCAATTTATAAACATGAGTAGTCTCTCACCACAGAGATTATTCGGTCAATGGGTCAGAGACAGGGACATATTTTTCACAAACTGTAGCAGAAAGTGTATAATTACTGCCATTACTTACAGTAGCAGTAACCAGGCAGGATTGATGGGGGAGGTTACCCAATTATCTTCCTTCTTCCCATTAGTATTGGTGCCGTTATTTATCCTCTTCACATTTTCTCCGCTGAATTTGAATCTAATATCCTGCACAAACCATTTCCAGTGTCCTCCCAGAGGGGCGAGGGGCAGAACAATGGCGCAGCGGTAGAGTTGCTGATTTGCAGCGCCAGAAACCAGGGTTTGATCCTGATTACGGGAGCTGTCTGTATGGAGTTGGTACATTCTCCCTGTATCCGCGTGGGTTTCCTCTGGGTGGGTGCTCCAGTTTCCTCCCACGCTCCAAATGTACAGGCTTGTAGGTTAATTAGTTTTAGTAAAAATTGTAAATTGTCCCTAATGTATAGGATAGTGCTAGCATAGGGGGTGATCGCTTGTCAGTGCAGACGGGGTGGGTCAAAGGGCCTGTTTCCACACTGTATCTCTAAAGTCTATTTAGTTTAGTTTCTTTCATTGGTCGTGGGCACCAGCAGCAAGGTCAGTACATATTACCTATCCCTTGAAGTGACTGGTTGTAAGGCAGAGGGTTTGGAGCCACAAAATGCAGACTCGTTAAGTTCAGAAATATTCTTGTAACCCCTTACCCTGCAAGGAGCCGACACACTCCTATGGTTGCCACGCCCCTTTTCCTCTCCCAGCATCCTTGTCATCACCATTCACAACAAACTACAGCAGGAAACCAAACTGGATCTGATCCAATGGATGTAAGATCACGTCGTTCTGCAAATAACTTGGTGCTTTCCTGATTATTACACAATTGCTCATCATGTTTAGGCACATTGCTGTTCTAGTGTACTCTAACACACCCTTCAGTAAACAAATTTTGTTGAGATGGTTCCGCATGTGTAAAATTAAGATAAGGTTGCTTTTCCTCAGTTGCATTAGCTCTCCCACCAGCAGCCCTAACCTTATACCAATGTCCTTCTGGGCTCAACCAGTTCAATCGGTCTTGGGGGCAATGACCCATTTATTCCATACTGTAGACTACAGACTGTATCCTGGCTGCCCTTTGAATTTCTTCTGTGGAATTCACTATGGAGTGCCATCAATTCAGCAGCTGAATGAGGGAAGTGCTTCTATTTATACCTGTATTTACGTTGATATGATCGGACTTTACATGCTCCACTCCAAATGTTATAAATTCACATGCCACTCCAACTGTGCTGCTATCACTGGTGCATCTGTCTGAATCAGCAGTGGGTGGACCCATGCTATTTTTTATCATACTGTTCCAGAACTGAATGATTCAATACTGTGCCATTTCAGAGAGGGAAATTGAGTCAATACAGTCTAACATGAGCCACATTGGGAATGAACAGCAGACAGCTTTGGCAATGTTCTATCGGTTTCACGGCAGCCATTAGCGAAACCAACAACCACTTTGAAATAGGTTATCAATTGAATTTAAAGTGGATGGATGCTGCGATTAAATTCCACATCATTGGAGCTAGCTTTTAAATGGCTAGTCCTGTTAAGTAATCACTATCTCTGCATACCAGCCACCCATATTTCTCCTGCGCTAATTCAATCTAGACAGTCCCAATTACAGAAGAATCATCCATTGGGTGCATAATTAGAAATCCCCAAGAAAGTTTCCCATCCTTGGAGACATCAGCAGGTGCATCATCTCCCAAATATTCACAGGGGCATTACGGATCCATGCACAGAAGACAGCTGAAGTTGGTTAAAATCTTAGTTTAACTTTATTTATAGTTGACCTTTCCCTCCACCACAACACCAATCTGCACTCTATCACCTCAGCAATGCACAAACGCAGATGCTAAGGCCAGAGATTGGTCCAACAGAATTATCCCACGTGACCTGCTGAGTTACTCCAGCAGTTTCTCTTTTTCTATTCCATGTTTAGGCTCGTCAGATTATTTAAATTACATGTTTTCACCATTAGCATTAGCTTTTACCATTACATAACTCAATGGCCGAGTTTCAAGACAGATTTGCCTGAGAGAACAGCCAGTGCCCTTGACCAATTCACAGGCTGTCTGGTTTTGACCACTGGTTTTATTGTTAACCATACTAAAATCAACAGTTAATCCATAACGTGGAAGCAATTGGACATCAAGAAACATATAACCCTTAATCATGACAACAAACTATATTTTGTCTAAGAGAAAAAAAAATCCCCAAAACACATTGAAAAGAGCACAATCACTTTCATACGAATTTGGTCTGCTTTAACAAAATGAAAAGCAGTCCTGAACTATTCAACTGCCCTAGGTTCTAGGTTATCATTCTGTGGAACTAATGTGAAAATAATATCTCATTAACTTGTGATGCAATTGAACTACAGTAACAATTCAAATGAGGGTGACTACTTCGGGTTGGACACATTCCTTAAGTTTTGTTCCGGTGACATGATCACTGTTTGCTAATGTTACTGCATTTAGTTTTAATGATGGCGAAACATTGCAACAATCCTAATGCATAAGGTACATGACTATTTCTTCGCTTTTCAAACTAGAAGCATAATTTGAATGAATGTTGTGGAATGATACGAAAATCCACGCAAATCAGTGATTTACATATATTTGCTTTAAAAGGACAAAAAAAACAGAAGCAGAAGATTTACAGAGCGATTTGAATAGCTAGTGCTAGAGTTTGAGTATATGAAGCTTATTTGCCATGCACCAACTAACTTGGTTGGCACTATTATCTGGTGGATAGAGACTTGGGAGCTTTGAAGTAGCATGGGAGAATTTCATGGCTAGCTCTGCTGGATGATGCGATTGACTTCTGACAGCCAGCTATGATTAGGCAATGACCAATCTTTACGTTATGGTCCTATTCTTTAGTCAAAATACAGAAAACACCAAAATACAAACTAAAATGTTGGTAGAAAGTAGTAGTTACAACACATGTTCCCACCCACAAATCAAGCTTAATTAGTGTGTCATGGACCCTCCAGCAGTTGCTCCAAGAATAAGGGGTAGGCCATTTAGGACTGAGATGAGGAAAAACCTCTTCATCCAGAGAGTTGTGAATCTGTGGAATTCTCTGCCACAGAAGGCAGTGGAGGCCAATTCACTGGATGTTTTCAAGAGGGAGTTCGATTTAGCTCTTAGGGCTAAAGGCATCAAGGGATATGGGGAAAATGCAGGAACGGGGTACTGATTTTAAATGATCAGCCATGATCATATTGAATGACGGTGCTGGCTCGAATGGCCGAATTGCCTGCACCTATTTTTCTATGTTAGACATATTGTTGTAAAAGCCTTTTTATACTAATTATTGCAATGCAATTCCATTGCAAGAAATACACTGTTGACTGACTAAACGCCTAGTGCAAAAGTAATGTTAATTTAATATTGCTCATGCTCCATCCGCATGTGAAGTACAAGTGTAAAGCAACTTGTTCACTGACGGGGTTTTTTTGTCAAACTTAAAACTTTGGAAAGACCATGTTCAATGAAGAACTGTAGAAATCACAAGGTTTAAAATGTTTACTCCATCCATCCAACCCACCCATCATCCATCCATTATCCATCCACCTGGGCATAATATGTAACAACTCTCATTCAAATTGAAGCTATATTTTTAAAGCTGGAGAGATTTTAAAGTTTAAAAATTTCCTTTCTAACCCATTTCTTGAAGGTCTTCAGCGTGTCAAGTCAAGTCAAGTCAATTTTATTTGTATAGCACATTTAAAAACAACCCACGTTGACCAAAGTGCTGTACATCTGATTAGGTACTAAGGGAAAAAATGAAACATGCAGTAGCACGCAAACAGTTCACAGCGCCTCCTCAATGAGCCTCAAACGCTAGGGAGTAGAAATAGGTTTTGAGCCTGGACTTAAAGGAGTCGATGGAGGGGGCAGTTCTGATGGGGAGAGGGATGCTGTTCCACAGTCTAGGAGCTGCAACTGCAAAAGCGCGGTCATCCCTGAGCTTAAGCCTAGACCGCGGGATAGTGAGTAGCCCCAAGTCGGCCGACCTGAGGGACCTGGAGTTAGAGAGGTGGGTTAGAAGATTTTTGATGTGGGGGGGGGGGGGGGGGATGTCCATTTAGGGCTTTGTACGTGAATAGGAGGAGCTTGAAGTTGATTCTGTACCGTACAGGGAGCCAGTGGAGAGAGGCCAGAATCGGGGTGATGTGATCCCTTTTACGGGTACCCATCAGGAGTCTCGCTGCGGCGTTTTGGACCAGTTGCAGGCGGGACAGGGAAGATTGGCTGATCCCAGTGTATAGGGAGTTGCAGTAGTCTAGGCGGGAGGAAATGAAAGCGTGAATGATTTTTTCTGTGTCGTCGAATTGGAGGAAAGGTTTGATTTTAGCTATGGTACGAAGTTGGAAGAAGCTGGCTTTTACCACAGCGTTGACTTGCTTATCAAATTTTAATGCAGAGTCAAATATCATGCCGAGGTTTTTGACATGCGGTTTGACTAGGCAGGATAGGCTTCCAAGACTGCCCGTTATCGATTTGATGGAGTCGGGGGGGGGCCGAATAGGATGACCTCAGACTTGCTCTCATTTAATTGGAGGAAGTTCTGTGCCATCCAACATTTTATGTCCTCAAGGCAGTGTAAGAGGCTGTTTAAATTTGACTGGTTGTTGGGTTTCAGGGGGAGGTAAAGCTGAGTGTCATCGGCATAGCAGTGGAAAGAAATGCCGTGCCTTTGAATGATTTGGCCAAGGGGGAGCATGTATAGAGAGAAGAGAATGGGGCCTAGGATGGAGCCTTGTGGAACTCCGCAGGAGAGGCTAGCTGGAGCAGAGGAATAACTGCCTATGTTGATGGCAAAACTCCTATCTTTGAGGTACGAAGCGAACCAGCTCAGGGCAGTGCCATCAATGCCAAACGCGTACTGGAGACGGTCAATAAGGATGGTGTGGTCCACTGTATCGAACGCTGCGCTGAGGTCAAGAAGGAGCAGGATTGCACAGTCGCCGGTGTCGATGGCGAGAAGCAGGTCGTTGTTTACCTTCAACAAGGCAGACTCTGCTGTGGTGGGCTCTGAAACCTGACTGGAAACTTTCCAGGATGGTGTTTTGGTGCAGGTAGGGCACTAACTGGTTTAGAATTGCCTTTTCAAGGACTTTTGACAGGAATGGCAGTTTGGAAATGGGTCTGTAGTTGCTAGGCAAGGTGGGGTCTAGGTTAGGTTTTTTCAGTAGGGGCTGGACCACCGCGTGCTTGAAACAGGTTGGAACAGTGCCAGTGGCCAGAGAACTGTTGATAATAGAGAGGATGCTGGGACCGGCTATTGCAATGACATCCTTCAGAAGGGCAGTGGGGGCAGGATCAAGGGGGCAGGTTGCAGGTTTCATAGCGGAGACAAGCTTTGCAAGGGAGGATAGAGTGACGGGTTGGAAACAGTCCAATTTAGATGAACAGACTAGTGAGACAGCTAGGTCACGGGTGGGAGGGGAAATGTTCATTCTAATGTCCACAACTTTGATGGTGAAAAATTTAGCGAATTCTTCGCACTTAGCAGGGGACCCAACTAAGCTGGTACCGGGGGCGGGACATATGACAGAGGTAATTGTTCTAAATAGGACCTTGGAGTTATGAGAGTTTTTGGAAATAAGGTCGGAGAAGTATTGTGCTCTAGCAGACTTTACTGCTTCCTGGTATTTGAGAAGATTGTTTCTCAGAATTTCGAAGGAAATTTGAAGCTTGTCACATTTCCACCTCCTTTCTGATTTTCTGCACTCCCTTCTTAGGGCTTTGGTGGTGTCATTGAGCCAAGGCCGACCTTTGGGCTTAGTCTTTTTCATTTTAAGGGGAGCGATAGAATCCAGGATGGAAGAGCAAGTGATATTAAATAAAGAGGCGAGATCCTCAGTGCTGAGATGGGGGGGAGAGGCCTCAATAGTGCAGATGTTGAGGGCAGCTGTGAGAGCCTCGGAGAATTTACTGGCAGTCAATGAATTTATGTCGCGGGAGTAGCGAACAGGGAGATGAGATTTTGCGGGAGATAAAGGCAGAGATGCGTCAAAAATGATAGCGCTGTGGTCCGATAGACAGGCTTCAGTAGTTTCAATGTTGTAGATTGGGAATCCGGACGATAACACTAGGTCGAGAGTATGGCCTAACTTGTGAGTGGGTCCCGTGGTGTGAAGAGTCAGATTGAAGGACTCAACCAGGTGCATAAATTCACTCACAAGAGGCTTAGTGGGACAGCAAACATGAATATTAAAGTCACCAAGAATCATGATCCGGTCAAATTTGAGCAAAATGCTAGAAATCAGATCAGCAAATTTGGTGATGAAGTCCTTATGCATTTTTGCTGGCGAGACACAAGAACAATTAAGAGGGGATAGGCTAGGCCTACTTTAATTAGTTGCACCTCGAAACTGGAGAAATGATCAGCGTTCAGGAGGCGGCAGTTGAAATGTTTCTTAAACACAGTGGCTAAGCCCCCACCGCGTCTGGAGAGCCTAGGAGAGGTGAAAAAGTTAGTCATCAGGACAGAGTTCCACGAGTGGAGCAAGCTCACCAGGGTTAAGCCAGGATTCTGTGCGCAGTAAGAAGTCCAATCCACGGGTGGTGAAGAAGTCGTTGAGGATGAAGGTCTTGTTCTGTAGGGATCTTGCGTTGATCAGGGCCACTGATAGCGGCTCCCACGCCAGCGGGCGGAGGTTCAGAGAGACCACGCCGCTGCGCTTCACAGATGGCCTTGCTGGGAGCCCGCGGGCCGGCAGTCCAGGGACCGGGATGATCGGTCGAAGAGCGGCATACCTGAGCTCGAGGGAGCGCCGGTGGATGGAGCGGTAAGGTCGACCAGGTCCGACTTCGCAGTGCTGGGCGAGGTAGGCCGCTGTTGGATGAGCGCGGGCGAGGTTTTTTTAATTTTCAAATGTTCCCGCGCGTTTACCCCGCCTCCTAGCGCGGTGTGTGCGGCGGTGGATGTGAGGCTGGGCCCGCACATCTACCGGGAGTTGATCGAGGAGCGATCGTTGGAAGAAACTTTGTCCGGGACCTGGACTGAAGAAGTCGACGACGGAGGGTCGGATCAACAGGAGGGTTCGGCGGTCGTAGACCAAAGTGGCTCGAAGAACACTACGATCTCTAGGTGAGCGATGACAGGCAGCCAAACACAACGGCGCGGCCATCTTGATTGTGTGACATCACAATGGGACCCGCGCCCCACCCCCCGACCTTTAACTAATTTGCTCCCCCCCCCCCCCGGATCTTTAGAGTGGGGGAGGAGAGAGTGGGGGTGGGGGTTGGAGAGAGTTGGGGTGGGGGGGAAGAGTGGGGATGGGGAAGAGTGGGGGTGGGGAGGAGGGCAGGATGGGGGTTGGGAGAAGGGAAGATTGGGGAGGGGGAGATTGGGGTGTGGGCAGGGAGAGTGGGGGGGAGGGGAGGGGAAATGGGAGTCGGGAGGGGGAAATGGTGGGCAGGGCTGGGGGAGTGGGGGTAGGGGAGGGGCAAGTGGGGGTCGGTAGGGGTTAATGGAGGGTCAGTGGGGTGAGGAGGGGGGGAATGAGGGGGGATTACGGGTGCTGCAATACAGGAGAGGCTTTGGGTCCAGGGCTCACTCACTCACACCCTCTCCCCTTCCCTGTCCCCCCTCTACGAGGAATGGGCCCAACTTGGTCTAGTATCATATTGAAATGGGGACAGTTAAATACGGGCAGAGGGGCAAGTCTTAAAGCTAAAAGAGCAAAGCAAGGTAGGAATGGAGTGAGATTAAAGTAGTGACTTCCAGAGATTTGGGCACTTGAGTTGAAAGCACAGCTACTGTTGACGAAGCAACAAAGTCTGTATTAGCTCAGAATTCAAGGAATATAAAGACGAAGGGATGGAAAAAGTTATGGAGAAGGCCAGGAGCAGCAGAAGGGATCTGAAAACATGGAGGAGTATCCAAATTCAGGCACTGGTGCACCAGAAAGCAATTTAAGGCAGTGGTCATGAGGTGAATGAGTGACTGAGGTCAGCTACAGGTTAATGTCAGTTTGAAGAATTCTGTTTGTCAGTGTGAAGATAGTCAGGTCATGAAAGTACATCAAGCCAAGACATTTATGGCATAAATGAGATTACCTCAGCTGATGCTGAGGAGCAAGGAATGGTCAAAGTGACTGAACAGCGTGGTTGAAATTCAAGGTCAATTAAAACACCAAGATGAATCTTGGCTCGGGCAGCTACTAGAGAGCAGGATGGAGTCATGGCAAAGTAAACGTGTGTAGTAATAATGTTCAGCCCGTGCTGCTTGCAAGCTGCAATTTAAGTGAAGTGTGGTAAATGCTAAGGAGACTTTTGGATAGGCACATGGATATGTAAGAAACGGAGGGCTATGGATTATGTGCAGGCAGATAAGAGTTCCTTTTGCTATCATGTTTGCCACAAACATTGCGGGCCAAAGGACTTGTTCCTGTGCTGCCCCATATTTCATGGGTGATGATTTCTGAAACTCCATAGGCTTCTCTACATATGGAGGTCAGATTTCAAAGACAATGGCTTTAGTCTTCTCAATTCATAATTTGATTGAAGTTCTGTACAACCAGTGCTGTGTGTCAGGTGAAGCAATGAGACAATCAGGTCAACAGAGGGAATGAGTGAAGAAGAGTGGGCAGGGTCAGTGTGCATGAAACATGAGCTCCATCTGTAGAGAAACTGTGCACTAGTGTGGAACTGCAGAAATAACCACGCCTTGGCATTTTCCACTCGTCACTTAAATTGCAGCTTGCAAGCAAGACAGGCTAAACAAAGTCAAATAAAGGCACTATTCTCAAGACTTTGCTTCATCTTCTTCTGCTTCTTAAGCAGCTTCTCGGGATTGAAGATAACTTGCTTTTGCTTCACTTCTGTGGATTCAGAGCCACAGTGTCTTACACAAATCGCTCCTAGAAGCACCATAATCTGACACTAGCTCAATGTATTGAATTTCCTTTAAAAAGACATACGTTTTGTCAAAATAGAAAAGGTTACAAAATAAAACTATTCTTGTCTCTAATAGGCCTTCATATCAATCTAAATAAGAACGGAGATGAAAACCATTTTGTCTAACAATTGTGAAGAAAGACATGCTGAGCTGACAGGCAAAAGCAAGCTAAAGTTATATAGTTTTGGAGTTGAACATCAATCATTTTAACCATCAGTACTTTGATTCTCAGCATGCCTAATCGAAGGGTTCCACAAGGTTCTTTTTTTCCTCGATCAAAACACTTCAAGTGTAAGCTCCAATGTTGAGATAACTTTTAAGCAGAAACAAATTACTGCAGTCAACCAGGGTTATAAAATATAAAGAGTATTAGGTTAAGGAAATAAAACTTCACATCAATATTACTTTTATTCTTCACAACTAAGACTAATACTTTGGTATGAGTTCCAGGTCAATCATATGCTTAAAATCCTTCAGCTGCCAAAGAATAGTGCTGTTCCACAGAAAGGAATTTTCTGTTCACAGGACCTTGTTATAAATGTTCTGCATCATTGAAGCCTAGAATACCGAGGTATCTCCAACAAGGGAAAACAGCTGTAAGAAAATTAAATATTCCTATCTAACGACAGACAAATGCTTCTCATTTCAATAACAGCCCAAGTCAACTGGCTGTCCACTAGGTCAAAAAAGCCTTCAAATTAATTTACATTTTGCATCAAAAAGATTAAAAAGAGATGATAGCTGCACGAGATTAAAGGTAAAAAAACCTGTTCCTTTTTCTAACTTTAATGTGGTGCAGTTTGTGACTGTGGAAAAATATTACCATCCTTGTACTTCTGTTTGCCACCTACCCAGGCAGGAAGACCCTTTATTATGCAGCAAGCTCTACCCTTACCTATGGGATATGATTACCAGACAAGAAAGGATGTTGAAAGGGAATGTTTAATTTTGGCTTTCCATTTGTACCTTTCCAGTGTGCACATGGGAGTTGGACCAAAAGATCAAATATGTGCACTCTTTGCCTCACTATGAAAGAATCACTTTGTTCTAACATTCCTCATCCTACAGTTATCCAGATACAAGCCAGTCAACCTGGTTCCCTGGCACTGCAGAATTGAAAGGTCCTGCTGCAAAATCACCTACTTCCAACTCCCAAGTATCAGGGGTCATAACCGAAGTGGCCCATTTCACTGCTGGCCTACACATGCCCTCAAGAAAATAAATACAGTCAGTGCATTACACAGATCTCACGCAGCACCTGTTGCAGACCATTGCAAGCTTCAGACTGTATCAGACTGATCAGCAAGGATCAGGCTGAACAGCACATGGTTTCAAAACTCCACAAATTAAATCAGAAATTCAGTTGTAATAAGGCCTCATTCACAGACAAACATAAAGTTGTTTTTTTCCAGTCACCTGAAAGTCCTGCAACGGTTTAAGTTTATTATTGTCACATGTACCAAGGTACAGTGAAAAGCTTCCAAACAGTTATCCAATCTATCGAAACAGTTCATATATAACATACAATGGTGTCAGATTAGGAAAAGGGGAGGTGTAACGAGACCTAGGTGTCCTTGTACACCAGTCACTGAAAGTAAGCATGCAGGCACAGCAGGCAGTGAAGAAAGCAAATGGCATGTTGGCCTTCAGAGCCAAAGGATTTGAGTATAGGAGCAAGGAGGTCCTACTGCAGTTGTACAGGACCATGGTGAGACCGCAAATGGTGTATTGTGTGCAGTTTTGGTCTCCTAATTTGAGGACGGACTTTCTTGCTATTGAGGGGCTGCAGCGTAGGTTCACAAGGTTAATTACCGGGATGGCGGGACTGACATATGATGGAAGAATGGGTTGACTGGGCTTGTATTCACTGAAATTTAGAGGGATGAGAGGGAATCTTATAGAAACTTAAAATTCTTATGGGATTGGACAGGCTAGATGCAGGAAAAATGTTCCCATGTTGGGGGAGTCCAGAACCAGGATCACAGATTAAGAATAAGGGGAAAGCCATTTAGGACTGAGATGAGGAAAAACCTTTTCACCCAGAGAGTTGTGAATCTGTGGAATTCTCTGCCACAGAAGGCAGTGGAGGCCAATTCACGGTATGTTTTCAAGGGAGAGTTGGTTTAACTCTTAGGGCAAAAGGAATTAAGGGACATGGGGGAAAAAGCAGGAACGGGGTACTGATACGGGATGATCAACCATGATCCCATTGAATGGCGGTGCTGGCTCGAAGGGCCGAATGGCAAACTACCTCGTAGAGAAATCCAGAGTAAGGGGCCATAACCTTAAAATTGGAGTCAGACTGTTGCAGTGGGGCACAAGAAAGGGATTAGGTTTTTTTTGGGGGTGGAAAAAGCAAATTTGGATTCTGTTTAATGATAATTTTTATAATACTAATATTTATAAGAGAAGGAATATGGATTTAGAAATTAAAGAGAACCTAACTACTGAATGTAGACATAAAATGCTGGAGTAACAGCGGGGTCACCCATCCCACCAACACCATCATCAAGTTCGCGGATGACACGACTGTGGTTGGACTTATCTCAGAAGGAGATGAGACAGCCTATAGGGATGAAATCCAAAGGCTGGCAGCATGGTGTTCAGTGAACAATCTGGTCCTGAACTCCTCCAAAACAAAGGAACTTATAATTGACTTTAGAAAAACCAGTGGAGATTACGACCCACTCTACATCAATGGGGTCTGCGTGGAAAGGGTACCAGCTTTCAGGTTCCTGGGTACGCACATCGCAGAGGATCTCACCTGGTCTACCAACACCATCACCACAGTAAAGAAGGCACAGCAGAGACTCCACTTCCTGAGGATCCTCAGAAAAACCAACCTGCAGGAGAAGCTCATGTTGTCCTTCTATCGCTGCTCCATCGAGAGTGTGCTGGCATACTGTATAACCACATGGTATGCCAGCTGCTCAGAAAAGGACAGGAAGGCCCTTCAGAGGGTCATCACGACGGCCCAGAAAATCATCGGCTGCTCACTGCCCTCCCTGGAGCACCTGTTCAGCCTGCGCTGCCTCAGTAGAGCAGGCAAAATAATAAAAGATCCATCCCACCCCGGCCACCGTCTGTTTGTTCATCTGCCCTCTGGTCGACGTTTCAGGTCGATCAAATCCCGAACAAACAGACTTAAGAACAGTTTTTACCCCAGGGCCATACGAGAACTGAACACTACCTGTGCACTAGGCAACACCGTTAAAAAATCTTGTACTTAATTTAATTGTATTTATGTATTTATTTGTTTTTGCATTTATTGCATATATGTTTGTACGCACCGTCAGGATTGGCTGTTTTTTTAATTTCGTTGTACTCGTTGCAATGACAATAAATGAATATTATTATTATTATCTCAGGAGAGAAGGAATGGGACTACTGAATGCTTGGAATGATCTGTCAACACTACTACAGTTCAAAATGCAATGCAATGTGGTGGTGTGATGTCAAGATACAGGGGACAAGTTTCAAAGGGTATGTCCTTGACTAGCTGTTCTTGATGTAACAATTTTGAATGCAAGGTCAGGTAATTGTTAAATACTCTCAATTACTTGGAGGCGCGAAGACTAGTCTCCAATACCGTATGCCTCTAATAAACCTTGCCTGTGAAAGAGCCATAGTGGGAATGAGTGTCAGGCATCAAACTCCTGATGGAATGTGTGCTTGCCAAAATCTTGGAATAAAAATTGAGCTATCTTCGTAGAGGTCCATCAGATTAGTGTACCACCATGTACACCAAGGTACAATAAAATTCCTTGTTCACATGAAGCTCAGAGTACAGTGTACATAAGGATCAGGACCAGCTGCAGAACATAGACCTCTCTGCTCTAACCTCAGACCCAAACCAACTGCTGTTGGGAAGATCAGCCACTCTGTGCAGTCCTTTGGTTTGCCTGAAATGTACTGGTCTTCCAGAGAAAGACCGAGCTGTTTTTTTAACCAGACCTTGGCAAGCACATGTTCCAACAGGAGGTTGATGTTTGACTCTCATTTCCACTGTGGCTCTTCCATACAGACGGGCAAATTAGAAGGTTCAGCACAGTATGATGAAGAATGTTGACAGATGCACCAAGCTTTGGTGCAAAGTATCAATGAGGAAAGCCCATGTCTTATGAGCCTCCTGCAATTGCAGACTCAGTGACTGGAGCCTGGATTTTAAAAAACACATTGGATTACTGGTTCATGAAAATTAAAGAAAATTGTTGCAATACTGATATGTAATCTTATGTAAATGTATTTATTCACAAAATGTTGGAGTAACTCAGGTCAGGCAGCATCTCGGGAGAGAAGGAATGGGTGACGTTTCGGGTTGAGACCCTTCTTCAGACTGATGTCAGGGGGGGGCGGGACAAAGGAAGGACATAGGTGGAGACAGGAAGATAGAGGGAGATCTGGGAAGGAGGAGGGGAAGAGAGGGACAGAGGAACTATCTAAAGTTGGAGAAGTCAATGTTCATACCACTGGGCTGCAAGCTGCCCAGGCGAAATACGAGGTGCTGTTCCTCCAATTTCCAGTGGGCCTCACTATGGCACTGGAGGAGGCCCATGACAGAAAGGTCAGACTGGGAATGGGAGTGGGAGTTGAAGTACTCGGCCACCGGGAGATCAGTTTGGTCAATGCGGACCGAGCTTAGGTGTTGAGCGAAGCGATCGCCGAGCCTGCGCTTGGTAAATGTAAATGTATGGTCTGCATTGTATTGTGAATGTCATCATGAGAATGCCATATGTTGGGAATTTATTCATATGTTTTTAAAAGTAGTATCTGAACCTTCACTCCCCAGTGATGCCAATAAAATGCACCTGTCGCTTAAAAAAGTCACAACTATGGCCATCATTCACCAAAAGGGGACACAGTTCTAGAGCCAGAAACAGGCCCTTCAACCCAACCTGTCCATGTTCTACAAGATGCCCCACGTAAGCATTTGGCCCAATTCACTCTTTTGAAGTGAAGCATATTTTAGAATCATTTCCAGCGTAAGAGCATTTCAATGCCAAAAATTTCTGATGATCATAAGATATTAGTGCAATAGGAAATAATACCCAGGACTGCCTCAACTCAAAATGCATGCAAAAGCTCTTATGAGATGCATTACAAGTTCATTAAAGCTGCCCTTTTGTTCAGGTTTTAACTAGTATTTAACGGGCTTTGCAATCAGTTTTCTCAACATATGCAGATGGATGAAGACTACATATTCTCCAAGGTAAGCCAGGATGTATTTAAGATGCAACAAATATTTTCCTTTTCTTGTTTTTCCAAGTAACAGAATTAATTGGAATAAAATTACAATCTATAGGTGAAAAGAACACTGGAATGTTTTTACCTCCAATTCCAAATCCTGAGGTTCTGCTTCTGAAAGTGGGATCACTGCTATCTTGGTTATTTTGTAAACTTCATGGTCCTCTGGAAGCTTTCCAACCAGTGCTTTCTGGCGAATTAGAAGGAGCCGCCATGCAAAATCTGAAAAGCAAGCCAAGATCCATCAGAAATCAGTTGATTATTTCCCGTGCCTCGATGACTACGGCTCAAAAGTTAAGGTGAGCAGAACTGACTTTTGAACAAATCAATGACACCAGAGTTGGATGGGAAAAGGTACAACTCGTCTCCTTTTTGTCGATTCAAATATGACTGGGTGCAGTAAGGTGAAAATGACAAAGTTGCGGCATTGAGTTGTGAAATTGAAGATGTCCATTAATATAGCCCTGGGCTCATTTAATAATTATGGTAAAAATCTGATGCAGATTGTGCACCAAGCTGGTTCCAGACTGATACCTGAACATTGATCTGCAGCAATATAGTGTTGAGGTTCATGTGCAGAGCTGACAACTTTGGTGATCAGAAACAGGAAGATGGCAGCCTTTCAATTTCTGCTCCTTAATTCACCATTTTATTAGATTGCAATCTGCAATGCATTGCTATCTATATACCTTGATTCACTTAACACAATAAATGTTACCCATCCCCAATGCATCCAACTCCTACCCCCACTCTCTCTACCCATGGCTGTCTTGTAGTTAGATCACCCTTCACTCCCAAGAAATACAATCTAACATTATACACCTTTATCCTATTTTATCTTAAGCACCGAGGCCAGCGGAGCCAATTAAGATAAAAATCAAAACATTGTTTTGCCGAGTTTTGAGGTAAATGTTTTATTTTTAAATGCATCTAAAGGCATCAATTGTACAATTGATGCCTTTAGATGCATTTAAAAATAAAATATCACATGCTGGATTGTTGTTCGACTGACAAGATGATGCTCTGCTAGATAGACTGTTTTAAGCTGAGCGCTATCTGCAAATTGTCACATCAGGATATAATTCAATGATAAAGAAAAGTTGTATTCACAGCTGGTATTTGGGTTTGATAGCTAGTCAAAACACGCGACAACTAAACTGCAGTTTTGCTCGATGCATATACAATATAGTATCATCTGGAATATATCAGTATACATGCTTGCAACTGAGAAGGCCATTTGAAAATAAAATGCTGCTTTGCTAGTGGCGGAGAAATGAAATATCTCAAAATGAAAACATTCTCTTCTATAAACTTGCAAGAAGTGGCGGCCAGTGGTGCAGCGGTAGAGCTGCTGCCTTGGAGCGCCAGAGACCCTGGTACAAACCTGACATCGGGTGCTGTCTGTACGGAATTTGTACATTCTCCCAATGAAAGAGTGGGTTTTCTCCAGTTGCTCTGGTTTTCTCCCACACTCCAAAGATGTACAGATTTGTAGGTTAATTGGCTTCAGTAAAATTATTAATTGGCCCTAGTGTGAAGGATAGTGCTAATGTGATCGCTGGTCACTGTGGACTTGATGGGCCGAAGGGCCCGCTTCCATGCTGTGGCTTTGAGGTCTAAAATCTAAAGAAGCCACTGCTTGAAAAAAATAAAATGAGCTCTTGAAGTGATGGCTTGCACTTGTTAAGGTAATTATGGCAAAGCTTTAACATTTTGTTACTCCATAAAAATGTCTGATACTTTGGGCATACATGGGTATTGTTAAACACAGAAATCACAAAGTTCTTTTAAATCCTTACTCCTCTGAATTTGCTGTTTCATGTCATGCTCCTAATAATCTAGAACATGAACTAACAAGAATGTAGGGTATTTGTAAATCATCCTCACCTTGAAAATGTAATCTCCCTTTGTAGAGCACCATGTAATCAGTTAATGATGCATCATTAACTACTGTTTAGCAACCTCGAGCCCAAAAGACTTGTAGGGATTGCTGTGGAGGCCAAGTCATTGAGTATTTTTAAGGTGCAGATTGACATTCTTGATTAGTAAGGGTATCAAGGGCTATGGCGAGAAGGCAGGAGAATGGGGTTGAAAGGGAAAGATGGATCAGCCATGATTGAATGGCAGAGTAGACATGATGGGCCGAATGGCCTAATTTTGTTCCTCTAGCTTATGAAAGGCTTCGAGGAATATGGGCCAAATATAGACAAATGGAGGTGGCTTGGAGGGGCATCTACAAAAATTGGGCTGAAGGCCTTGTTTCCATGCTTGGAGCTAAGCATTCTGCCATCTAGGTTGCCACCTTTGAGAATTCTTTATTCTAACTAGTTGCCCTAACAGCTTGATCACAGCAAAGATGCAGAATGCTCTGGAACCTTCTGCATTGATATCCGTCAGAAAAGGTGGAGTCCAGAAATTATTCTTTTATCCAGTCTTCAACAACTTCAATGGTAGCCACCATTGCCTCCAACAGTTGGTTGAGCCGTGGCTTCAAACTGCCAGACACCCAGGTTCAATCCTGAACCTCAGGTGCTGTTATGCGAATTTCATACATACTCCGTGACCACGTACGATTGCTCCCGATCCCGCCCACTTCTCAAAGAGGCATGGGTTGTAGGTTAAATGGCCTCTGTAAATTGCTGCGTATGTGGGGAGTGGATGCGAAGTGAGAAACATGGAACTAACATGAACAGGTCATGGAAGGCATCACAAAATGCTGGAGTAACTCAGCGGGTCAGGCAGCATCTCGGGAGAGAAGGAATGGGTGACGTTTCGGGTCGAGACCCTTCTTCAGACTGATGAACAGGTCATGGATGGTCAGCATGGACTAGGTGGGCTGACGAGCGAGTTTCCATGCTGTATCTTTCAATCAAAAACACAAGCACAAATTATTGGACAATACCGCTAAAGCTTTAGCTGCTAGCCTAACCAAACCACTAAACTAAAGTTACCTTTGATTTCTTTAAACTGGTTGGGCTTTTGGATTTCATAACATCTACAAACTCGAAGCAAACCATTCTTAGTTTCAAAATATGTGTTTGTATGTATGGAGCCAGAAAATGCAATTATTTAGTTGTTGCTATGCAAATACTAACTGTATAGTGGTAGGATTAGCAATAATCTAAAGTAGTTTTGTTGCTTGTTCACAAATCTGGCTACTGCAGAACACAAAGCATACAAAAATAATTCCCTTTAATAAAAAAAAAGTCCCAAATAATATGGTACAATTATTCATTAGTATTATTGCCAGAGATGGTAATTCAAAGCCATAATGCTCTTTTTGAATTAGCTTTCCTGCTTCACATAAGAATATGAGCAGCAACAAAGGATTTAGCTCTTGAGCCTGTTCCACCACCAATCATGGCTGAATTAGTGCAGGAGAAACTCCGTGGTTCAGGCAACACCGCTGGAGAACATGGATAAGACCCTTCAAACACCATGAGGCACACTGTATAAACAAAAAAAGCTACGCAAGCGAAATATGATGTGTCATTCCTCCAATTTGCGCTCGGCCTCACTCTGACAATGGAGGAGGCCCACGACAGAAAGGTCAGATGATGGAATGGGAGGGGAGAGTTAAAGTGCTGAGCAACCAGGATATCAGGTAGGTTCAGGCGGACTGAGCGGAGGTGTTCAGTGAAACGATCACTACGAACTGTCTGGGATGCATGAGGGACTTTGGATTTTGATTTGTTTTTGCACCATATTGGGGTTTTTTAATTATTGAACTTTCTGTTTGTTTATTCTATAAGTATCAAGTGCTGTGTTTGCATTTTGTTGTGTTGCTGCTGCTGTAAGAAAGTAATTGTTCCGTTTCAGGACATATGACAATGAAACACATTTGACTCCACATATCACAAGCTTCCTAATCGCATGCTGCTGCAAGATACTGGCTGTGGCTTGTGCAGTAGCACACCTAGAACCCTCTCTTTGAACATCAACATTCCCCAGTTTGTCGCCATTTAAAAACTAACCTGCTTTTCTGTTTTGTGCAACAAAGTAAATAACTTCATAATTTCGCATCAATGGAAATATGACATTGCTGAAAACACACCAACAGCTGGTCGGTCGATCCCAAGCAGCACTCTCTACAGTCCCACACTGGACAAGGCCGTGGGATCATCTTTTGGACTATTCAAATAACATTGACTAGCTTTCTTTTATGTTCTGTAGGCTTTTGCATTTCTTCATAACATTAGTAAGCCCAACTACCCTCGAGTCCAAAAATGTGTATTGAAGCCAGAAAAGGGGAATGTTGTGCATCTACTCATAGTGATCAAATTAACTCAATTACCAAACTTCAAAAGCGCTTTAGTTCCAGTTTTGTAAGAAAATAACTGCAGATGCTAGTACAAATCGAAGGTATTTATTCACAAAATGCTGAAGTAACTCAGCAGGTCAGGCAGCATCTCAGGAGAGAAGGAATGGGCGACATTTCGGGTTGAGACCCCTCTTCAGACTGGTCTCGACCCGAAACGTCGCCCATTCCTTCTCTCCTGGGATGCTGCCTGACCTGCTGAGTTACTCCAGCATTTTGTGAATAAATACCTTCGATTAGTTCCAGTTTTGATTATTTCTATACAGGGCAGCACATGGGTGCCTGGTGGATTGCTGCCTTACAGCGCCAGAGACCCGGGTTCAATCCTGACTACGCATGCTGTCTGTACAGAGTTTGTATGTTCTCCCTGTGACTTTTATCCAGATGCTGCGGTTTCCTCCCACATTCCAAAGACCTGTAGGTTAATTTGGCTTCTGCAAATTACTCGGAGTGTGTAGGACAGAATGAGTACATGAGAGATCACTGGACTCATGGACTCACAGGGCCAAATGGCCTGATTGCACGCTGTGTCTCTAAACTAAACACGGCGATTTTTTAAAAAACAATTAGCAGCAGTAATCCTCTCACTGCCCTAAAAGGCAATGAGAACAATTATAGCTTTTAAAAGAAAATCAAATACATACAAGGGAAAATTTGTACAGCTTCATGTTAATTTGTTAGCGTTAGTTATTTCCAAGAACTGTGATATCCGATTACTACTTCCTATGCCAGGTTCTGGGAAAATAGAATACAGGCACAGTTAACAGCTTTTAGTACAAGTTACATCATGGTTTCAAGAAAAGGCAACAAACCCTTCGGCCCATCGAGTCTCTGCCGACCAATGATCACCCATTCATATTAGTTCCATATTATTCCTCTTCCTCATCGACTCCCAACACACTTGGGGCAATTTTACAGAGGCCAATTAACCTACAAACCCGCACATCTTTCAGATGTGGATGGAAACCGGAGCACCTAGAGGAAACCCACGTGGTCACAGATAAAACATGCAAACTCCACACAGACACACCTGAAGTCAGGATTGAACCCAGGACTCGGGCAGCAGCTCGACCAGCTGCCCCACGGTGTCGCAGATCAGCAAAAGCTTTATTTAGAGGTTAGTTTTGCATAGTATAAGTACGATGCTCTTGTACGGTCACGTTTTCTCCAGGGGTTAAATTCCTCCTCTTGACAGAGTGCACTCTTAAAAGCAACAGTTGCATTGTCAAAAATTGCAAGAGTGGATTCAGAACCCTTGTGCTCCCACCAGCAAACCAAGCAACAACCAGAAATTACTTTATTGGATGTTCCTTCACATCACTCTGCTCCAAATGAAAATGACTGCTGCAGTAAACTGCCAGAAGCAATGGAAACATGACAGCAAATTCTAACGTAATTTGCTTTCCTGGGGGGCAGAACATATAGTAAGAATGCATCCAGCATAGCAAGTATAGCAATTACCAGGGTTCTGGGTTACCAAAATGTCACAAGCCACTCCAAATGCAAGTCCGTTGACAACCCCACAGGCAATAAACAACATCTGCAAATTACTGCAGATGCAGGTTTAAATTAGTCTCCTCTAATATAACGAAGAGGGCATCAGCAAATTGACAGCATGTTCAGCACTCATTCGCAAGAGTCATGAGAGTTTTATTGTAATATATACTGGACCAAGTGGACCCATTGGGTCCAAACCTTTCCTGCATTGCTGCAGCACCCCCTCCTCCCCTCCCCCATCCCCTTCATCTCTCCCCCATCCCCTTCATCCCTCCCCTCTCTCCCCTCCTCCCACAGCCCAACCATGGGGCCGTTGCCTGGCGGGGAATGCCCCCGTGGCCGTGTGCGGGCAAGGGGGGATAGGGAAAAGGCACAGACCTCAGCCCCGTTTCTCCTGCGGGCCTCTCCTTCGTAGAGCCGAAGCATCTCCTGCAGCTCGGCTGCAATCTGCGGCGGGGAACATTGGCGACGGCATGGACCCGCTGTAGGGCGGGGAGCGTCTCCCGGGGCCATGGGTGGGCGAGAGTGGACAGGGAGAAGACACTGACCTCAGCCCCATTTCTCCTGCGGACCAGGCTTGAAGCCGAAGCCTCTCCTGCAGCTCAGCTGCGATCGGTGGAGAGCGGCGGGCGACGGCCATCTTGTTAGGCCCTCTACCACCGCCTCTGCTGCACGCTGCACCATGGGAGGAAAGTCAGGCATGGGGCACGCCTGGACGGGCGCCAGTCCACCCGCTGGTCCTCCTGGGGGGGGGGGGGAGCGCATTTATTAAAGTTTATTAGGTAAATTGGTTTTAAAAAGTAACAAAAGTGGGCTTATTCACACCACAAGGGAATGGCGAGAAGGGTGGGCCTAAAATTGTCGTGCTGTCCTGTACCGTTTTGGCTGTGTAAAGGGCATGGTACACACATAAACATATACACACAAACCAACCGAGAGTTTTAATAATATACTAGTGTTTAATAGCCTGATGGTTGTTGGGAAGAAGCTGTTCCTGAATGTGAACATGATAATTTTCAGGCTCCTATACCTTCTTTCCAATGGCAGATGTAAAATGAGAGTGTGGCCAGGATGGCGTGGGTCTCTGATGATGCTGATTGCCTTCTTTTTTGGAGAGGGAACAATACCCTGATTGGACATTATGAATGGCTACTGACACACACCCCTTTTAAAACCATGGTTTTACTCCAAGGGCCAAGCGTGTGGGTTTTACTCCAGCATGTAGGAATTTAAAACTAGAAGGCAAACAATCACTTCTGCTCCTTGATTTTATAAACCTTTCAATGGATCAGCCCATCCCAATACCAAAAGACCAAGCCCCCCTCCCCTATAAGTAAATGTTTGGTTGAGACTTCCCAAAACACATAATATTTCAACATGTCAGTTAATACCACAATGACTTAATGCAAAACACAAACTCGAGACTGGATGATTTCAACATTTTTCTATCACTAATGGCCAGGTTGTCAGCAACGTATCGCTGATTCCAGAGGCTGGGCTGAAACCAATTGCAGCTGCCCCTCACACAGAAAGAAACAGAAATCACACTTGGAATAGTATTTTGGATACTACTTTCTAAACAGGGACATTGGATTGGCAATAATTATACAGAGGGTTATATGCAACGTGAAAGGATGAATATTTTGCTTCTCTTGGAGGGGGACAGAGACTGCAGAAGTAATTAAAAATGACAATGTCCTGAAAATATAGCAAGGTTACAGCAAACCTTTTTTTTTCACTTCTCCGAAGAGCAAAACTGGAGGCCATCAGTAGAAGGAAACAATCAGCTTGCAATTTGAGCCAAAAATAATTCATCTGAAGCGTTGTGAAGTGAAGCTTATTACCTGAAATAGTGGCCAAGGCAGGTCTAGGAATATTTAATATTAAGTAGATAAAAAGGAGGATGGATGATAGGCAGTTACATTGATAAATGGACGAGGATCACGAGAGATGCAAGTGGAAAATTGGTTGGCTGGCTCCTGCATTACTCACACCACTGCCGCAATCTTCAATTTTTTAACAAATTCTTCAAGTAGAAAAAGTATATTACGCTACAAGTTGCTGCTGGCATCTGCATTCCTCTCACTTAAAATAATCACTGTAATGAAATCTCACCAGTCCAAACAGGAATAGTCAGTTGAGAGTATCAAATGCACTACTATACCCTGTAGAAAAAGTATCTATTTTTGCATCTGACTTCACTCCATCTGTTTCTAAACAACAGTCCATGTAGACATAAGGAACTGCAGATGCTGGTTTACAAAAAAGGCACAAATTGCTGGAGTAACTCAATGGGTCAGGCAACATCTCTGGAGGGTAGACAGTTGACATTTCGGGTCAGGACCTTTCTTCAGACAAATAGTTGCTGTTATTGGAGAAAATCAGGATCTAGATTTTTTTCAACAGTTAGCATTAAAGCAGAAATCAACATCTTAGCAAGTTGGAGATTGAACTCAATTACCTGGAATTCACAAAAAAGAAACCCTTGAAAGACAAGACAAAACCACAACTATATTTTGGATTAAATAAAAATGTATTTGCTAATTTTCTATAATCGAAGACTATGAATCATGTCCAAATTACAGAATGTGTGCTATTTTATACATCTATCCAATGAACGAGGCATTGACTCATTTCACTTTCCAGCTTTAGCATGAAATTAGTGCAACTCAAACAGAATTAAGCCCACTTCAAAAAACATTTATTTTCATGCAACGTCAGTTACACTGCAAATTGGCGACTCAAAGCAAACTATTACAGTACCAGTTTAACTGAATCTATTCAGTCATGGGAACATTTGACTGATGCTGATGTTAGGACATCCTCCGCAAAGCAAGCCTCAGATTAATAGGGTGGAGCAAATTATGTTGCTGCACGAAAGCTTTGTTGAGAATGCAAGATCTTTTTCATTTCAAGAACTTTCCACTGCAGATGATCCTAGGACATTGTTGGAAGACATTGTGGGGGGTCCTGACAGAAAAACACTGGTAAACTGCTGGAAGACAGGAGGGTGGCTAATGTGCCTTTAAGAAAGGCTGGAGAGAAAAGCATGAGAACTACAGGTGAATGAGCCTAACATCAGTGGTCATTAAGCTAACGTAGAACAGTACAGCTAAGGAACAGCTCCTTTGGACCACATCGTCTGTGCCGAACAGGATACCAATTTAAACAAATTGCCCCCTGCACATTCTCCATATCTCTCCATCCTCTGCAGATTCATGTGGCAATCTAAAATCCTATTAAAACATCTCTGTTGTATCTGCTTCCCTCACCAATCCTGGCAGCATGTTCCAGACACCCGCCATTTTCCCTAAAAAACAACATCTCCTTTAAACTTTCTCCCTCTGACCTTACAGCTATGCCTTGCAGTATTTTACATTTCCATCCAGGGGGGAAAAAGTCTGACCGTTTCCCCTATCTAAGCCTCAATTTTATAAATTTTAATTAAATCTCCCTTGGCCTCCCAACACTCCAGAAAAAACAATCCAAGTTTGTCCAACCTCTCTTTATGGCGAATTTCCTCCAATCCAGGTAGCATCCTGATAAATCTCAGCTGCACTCCCTCAAAAACCTCCACATCCTTCCTGCAGTGGGGTTTCCAGAACACCACACAATTCTCCAAATAAAGCCCAAAGTTTCAAAGCTGTAACACGACCTCCTGAATCTTATACATAATGCACCACCAAATGAAAGCAAGCTTTCTTAATCACACTATTTACTTGTGTTGCTTCTTTCAGGGAATTTATTCTTGGACTTGGACTCCAAGATTACTCTGTACATCAATATTGTTAAGGACTGTCATTAACTCTTTCTTTCCTTACATTCAGACCCACCCACCAAAGTGCAATACCTCACGCTTGCCAAGATTAAACTCATCTACCATTTCTCGGTCCATATCCGTAACTGATCTTTACCCTGGTGTATCCTTTGGTAACCTTTCTCTCCCAATTTGTCATCTACTCACCAGCCCATCTACCTTTTCACCTAAAATAGACACAAAATGCTGGGGTAACAGCGTGATAGTCAGCATCTCTGGATAGGAAGAATGGGTGACGTTTCAGGTCGAGGCCCTTCAGACGGAGCGTCCAGGGAGAGGAGTCACAGAGATAAGGAAGTGTAAGAGATCAAAATAATGATCAATGAAAATGTAGAATAGACCATTGTTAGTTACGAGAAGATGACAACAATGCAAACCGAGATACAATGTAATCAGCGAGACAGTCAGACTGGTCGGAGAACTGGGAAGGGATGGCAAGCGAGGGAAAGCAAGGGTAACTTGAAGTCAGAGAAGTCAATATTCATGTCGCTGGGGTGCAAGCTGGCCAAGAGAAATATGAGGTGGTGTCATACAAGCAGCCACGAATTAAACCCTGCAACTTGTGTTATCAGATCCATGGATCGTCAACAAGCCAATTCCCTCAACTACAGAGTAGTTTGTTTCTCATCAATTGCTCATTCTTTGAGGCAGGCAAGTTCATCGAACTTATTGTAAACAAATAGTTTCTAAGTAACTCAATACTCTGCAAATATTGTCATAAATGGCACTTCAATCATTCAGCACATTTGAGCTCCATTCTGTTGCACTCATTTAGTCCACAACTAGTTTGAATTCCTTAATTAGTGATACTCTGCCTGTACAAATTAGGGATGCCAACGAGGCAAAAATCAAAAATGTACTTTACTGCAGATAATGTGTAAGTGTGCACAAGACAAAACTGGTTTCATAATTATGAGATTGTAGACTTCCATAATTTTCTCTTGCAGTTGCTAATTTCCACATACAAATTAGAAATCCACCATATAAAGCAAATCACCTTCGTTTGTATATTGATGAATCCAAGGTTCACAAATTTTCTTTGGACAAGAGGATGGTTATTTTACCATGAGCTTCAAGGCAGTTAATCATGTCAAGTAGAGTCTACTGTCATCTGGACAAGTAGGACGGTGCAGGTGCAATGAAAATCTTGCCTAAAGCGCTTCAGAGCATGACAAACACTAAAAGGAATTAAATATAAATTGCATGCACAAATTATGAAAGACAGAATAAAAAATTGCAAATCCAATGATCCTTTATTGTCACATGTACAATGAAATTCTTTGTTTTGCATACAATCCGGTAAAATCAGACAGCAGACCTCACCTAGGCAGTACACAGAGTCGCCACTTTTCTGGTGCCGACAAAACTCAATCATGAAAGAAATCTCCACGCTAATGCAAGAAGTGGTGCATTGTGTTTTGTGGTCAAGGTAGGAATAGGGTTCTGTTAAAGAACCTGATCGTAGGAAAGTAGTTGCCCCTGAACCGAGTGGTGTGCAGCTTCAAGCACGTGGCGATCCTTGATGATAGATACAGCCTTCTTGAGGACCAAGGCGAGTTTGCCAGTCTCTGCAGCCTTTTGCGTTCTCTGCTTTGGAATTGCCATTCCAGACCATGATGCAACAAGTCAGGATATTTTCTACAGTACATCTGTAAGAGCTTGTTAGAGTACTGAAAGACATGCCAAGTTTCCTTAAACGTCTAGGAAAGTAGAGGCACTAAGGCATTACCTTGATGATTACACATAATTTGATTGCACAATGAAAGCAACATTATAGAAACTCAGATTTCAACATACTGCCTTTTGTCACCTTATATTTTATTTTATTTGCTTCCTTTGAAACAAAGTTTGCCATTTTCCCCATCTCAGATGCCACAACAGAGTTTCAACCAACAGACCACAATCACTTGTATAAGAAAATAACTGCAGATGCTGGTACAAATCAATTTATTCACAAAATGCTGGAGTAATTCAGCAGGTCAGGCAGCTAGGAGCCCGGTGGTATGAACGTCGACTTCTCCAACTTTAGATAGCTCCTCTGTCCCTCCCTTCCCCTCCTCCTTCCCAGATCTCCCTCTATCTTCCTGTCTCCACCTATATCCTTCCTTTGTCCCGCCCCCCTGACATCAGTTTGAAGAAGGGTCTCGACCCGAAACGTCACCCATTCCTTCTCTCCCGAGATGCTGCCTGACCTGCTGAGTTACTCCAGCATTTTGTGAATAAATCGACCACAATCACTTGGTGAATCTTGTAAAACTATCGTTTGAACTAGGAAGTCATGATGCAGCTCTTTCGGACTTTAGTTAGGCCGCATTCGGAGTGTTGCATGTAGTTCTGGTCACATTACAAGGAGGATGGCTTTGGAGAGGTGCAGGAGGTTTGCCACCATGCTGCCTGGATTAAGGTTTCAGCTAGAGAGGTTTTGTTTTCTCTTGAACAGAGGCTGAGGGGAGATTTGATAGATATATAAAATCATGAAGCACAGATGAGGTAGACAGTCAGAACATTCTCCCCCTCTCTCTCCTTCTCCTTCCCCCCCCCCCCTCTATAACACGAGGGGAAGTTTAATAGAGATGTGTGGAGCATTGAGTACAAGACATGCTGCAGCTTCGTAAGACTCTGATTCGACCACATTTGGAATTCTGTGTGGAGTTCTGGTCACCTTATTACAGGATGTGGTGGCTTTGGAGAGAGTACACAAGAGGCTTACCAGCATGCTGCCTGGATTAGAGGATATTAGTTTCACGGAGGGGTTGGACAAACTCACATATTCTCTGGAGTGTTGATGGCTGAGGGGAGACCCAATAGAAGTATGTCAATTATTAAAAGCATATCTAGGGTTGAGAGCCAGAACCTTTCCCCAGTGTGGAAGTCAAAGACTAGAGGGCATGCCTTTAAGGAGGAGGGGGTGGGGAGTGAGCAAGATTTAAAGATGTGCTGGGGCTAGTTTTTATGCAGTGGTAGATGAAACCTTGGAAAATGCTGCCAGGGATGGTGGCAGAGGCAGATACAATAGCAGATTTTTTTTCAAAACTTTTCAAAGGGCAAATCGAAATGCAGGCAAAGGAGAGATACGGATCAGGCAGGCAATGGGGAGTAGTTCAACCTGGCATTGTTTAGCATAGACATAGTGGCCTGATGGACCTGTTCCTGTACTGTACTGCCACATTTAGACTGCATGACTTTCTAGACAGTGATGCAGGGTGCAGCATGCTTTCACCATTTATTTTGCTACCAGAGAATTTGCACAGCAGGAAATTTAGATCAACAAGTAGCTTTAAAAATTCAGACGATAAAAATATTGTGATGTTGGAACCATTTGACAAAGGAAACAGATAGACAATAGATGCAGGAGGAGGCCATTCGGCCCTTTGAACCAGCACCACCATTCAATGTGATCATGGCTGATCATTCTCAATCAGTACCCCGTTCCTAGCTTCTCCCCATACCCCCTGACTCCGCTATCCTATCTAGTTCTCTCTTGAATGCATTCAGAGAATTGGCCTCCACTGCCTTCTGAGGGAGAGAATTCCACAGATTTACAACTCTGACTGAAAAGGTTTTTGCTCATCTCCGTTCTAAATGGCCTACCCCTTATTCTTAAACTGTGGCCCCTGATTCTGGACTCCCCCAACCTTGGGAACATGTTTCCTGCCTCTAACGTGTCCAACCCCTTAATAATCTTATTTGTTTCGATAAGATTCCCTCTCATCCTTCTAAATTCCAGTGTATACAAGCCTAGTCGCTCTAGTCTTTCAACATAGGACAGTCCCGCCATTCCGGGAATTAACCTAGTAAACCTACGCTGCAAGTCCTCAATAGCAAGAATATCTTTCCTCAAATTTGGGGACCCAAAACTGCACACAGTACTCCAGGTGCGGTCTCACTGGGCCCCCGTACAACTGCAGAAGGATCTCTTTGCTCCTATACTCAACTCCTCTTGTTATGAAGGCCAACATTCCATTGGCTTTCTTCACTGCCTGCTGTACCTGCATGCTTCCTTTCAGAGACTGGTGCACTAAGACACCCAGATCTCGTTATACGTCCCCTTTTCCTAACGACACCATTCAGATAATAATCTGCTTTCCTATTCTTACCACCAAAGTGGATAACCTCACACTTATCCACATTAAACTGCATCTGCCATGCATCCGCCCACTCACACAACCTGTCCAAGTCACCCTGCCGCCTCAGCATCTTCCTCACAGCTCACACTACCACCCAGCTTTGTATCATCTGCAAATTTGCTAATGGTACTTTTAATCCCTTCATCCAAGTCATTAATGTCAAGTCAAGTCAAGTCAAGTCAAATTTATTTGTCACATACACATACTCGATGTGCAGTGAAATGAAAGTGGCAATGCCTGCGGGTTGTGCACAAAAATAATTACAGTTACAGCATATAAATAAAGTTAATAAGTTACTAAACATAGCACAAAAAGTGTCGACAAAAATTTAGTCTCTGGGGTTATCAAAGTTGACAGTCCTGATGGCCTGTGGGAAGAAGCTCCGTCTCATCCTCTCCGTTTTCACAGCGTGACAGCGGAGGCGTTTGCCTGACCGTAGCATCTGGAACAGTCCGTTACTGGGGTGGCAGGGGTCCCTCATGATCTTGCTTGCTCTGGATCTGCACCTCCTGATGTATAGGTCCTGCAGGGGGACGAGTGTAGTTCCCATGGTGCGTTCTGCCGAACGCACTATTCTCTGCAGGGCCATCCTGTCCTGGGCAGAGCTGTTCCCAAACCAGACTGTAATGTTGCCGGACAGGATGCTCTCTACAGCCCCAGAGTAGAAGCAATGGAGGATCCTCAGCGACACTCTGAATTTCCTCAGTTGTCTAAGGTGGTAAAGGCGCTGCTTAGCCTTACCCACCAGTGCGGCAATGTGCGTTGCCCACGTCAGATCCTCTGAGATGCGGACTCCCAAGTATTTGAAATTGCTCACCCTATCCACAATAGACCCATTTATCTCCAGTGGCGTGTACGTCCTTGGATGTTTAGCCCTTCTGAAGTCCACAATCAGCTCCTTTGTTTTAGTGACATTCAAGAGGAGGCTATTGTCCTGACACCAGAGTGCCAGATCAGCCACCTCCTCCCGGTAGGCCTTCTCATCGTTGTTGGAGATCCGGCCCACCACCACAGTGTCATCAGCAAACTTGATGATGGAGTTTGAGCTGAACCTGGCCCTACAGTCATGTGTGTACAGGGAGTACAGTAGGGGGCTAAGGACGCAGCCCTGGGGGGATCCTATGTTCAGGGTGAGGGAGCTAGATGTGTGTTCCCCCATCCTGACCACTTGGGGCCTGGCAGTGAGAAAGTCCAGGACCCGGGCACACAGAGGGGTGCTAAGCCCCAGTTCCAGCAGCTTCTCAACCAGTCTGCTGGGGACTATTGTGTTGAATGCTGAACTATATTGTAAACAGCTGCGGTCCCAGCACCGAGCCTTGCGGTACCCCCCTGCCATTCTGAAAGGGACCAATTTATCCCCTTTGCTTTCTGTCTGCCAACCAATTTTTTATCCATGTCAGTACCCTACCCCCAATACCATGTGCTCTAATTTTGCACACTAATCTCCTATGTGAGACCTTGTCGAAGGCTTTCTGAAAGTCGAGGTACACCACATCCACAGGAACTGATCCTGAATCTATAGAACATTGGAAAATGATCACCAATGCGTCCACAATTTCTAGAGCCACCTCCTTAAGTACCCTGGGATGCAGACCATCAGGCCCTGGGGATTTATCAGCCTTCAGTCCCATCAGTCTACCCAACACCATTTCCTGCCTAATGTGGATTTCCTTCAGTTCCTCCATCACCCTAGGATCTCTGGTCACTAGAACGTCTGGGAGATTGTTTGTATCTTCCTTAGTGAAGACAGATCCAAAGTACTGGTTCAACTCGTCTGCCATTTCCTTGTTCCCCATAATAAATTCCCCTGCTTCTGACTTCAAGGGACCCACATTTACCTTGACTATTTTTTTCCTCTTCACATACCTAAAAAAGCTTTTACTATCCTCCTTTATATTATTGGCTAGCTTACCCTCGTACCTCATCTTTTCTCCCCGTATTGCCTTTTTAGTTATCTTCTGTAAGTCTTTAAAAGAGTCCCAATCCTCTGGCTTCCCACTCTTTTTTGCTATGTTATACTTCTTCTCTTTTATTTTTATGCTGTCCTTGACTGCCCTTGTCAGCCACGGATGTCTCTTACTCCCCTTAGAATCTTTCCTCCTCTTTGGGATGAATTGATCCTGCAACTTCTGCATTATTCCCAGGAATACCTGCCATTGTTGTGCCACCGTCTTCCCTGCTAGGGCCTCCTTCCAGTCAAATCTGGCCAGCTCCTGCCTCTGTAATCCCCTTTGTCATACTGTAATACTGACACTTCTGATTTTCCCTTCACCCTCTCAATTTGTAGAGTAAATTTGTAGATCATATTGTGATCACTGCCTCCTAATGGCTCTTTTACCTTGAGTCCCCTTATCAGATCAGGCTCATTACACAACACTAAATCCAGAATTGCCTTCTCCCTGGTAGGCTCCAGTATAAGCTGTTCTAAGAATCCATCTCGGAGGCACTCCACAAACTCTCTTTCCTGGGGTCCATTACCAACCTGATTTTCCCAGTCTACCTGCACGTTGAAATCTCCCATAACCACCGTAGCATTACTTTTGTGACATACCAATTTTAGCTCTTGATTCAACTTGCACCCTATGTCGAGGCTACTGTTTGGGGGCCTGTAAATAACTCCCATTAGGGTCTTTTTACCCTTACAATTCTTCATTTCTATCCATACTGATTCTACATCTCCTGATTCTATGTCACCCCATGCAAGGGAGTGAATATCATTCCTTCAAGATTCCATTCAAAAGATCCATCATTGGACCGGTGCCAAAGAATGCCTCTCCAGCGTGTGGCCCTCACCTCGGTTGTCATGAAATGCTTCGAGAGGCTAATCAAGAAGCACATCTGTGCCCTCCTTCCTCGCAACATGGACCCACTGCAGTTCTCATACCGTCTGAACAGGTCCACGGATGATGCGGTCTCCCAGGTTCTGCACACTGCTCTCTCTCATCTGGACAGCCAAGGGGGCTATGTGAGGATGCTGTTCATTGACTTTAGTTCAGCATTCAACACAATAGTCCCCACCAGACTGGCTGAGAAGCTGCTGGAACTGGGGCTTAGCACCCCTCTGTGTGCCTGGGTCCTGGACTTTCTCACCGCCAGGCCCCAAGTGGTCAGGATGGGGAACACACATCTAACCCCCTCACCCTGAACATAGGATCCCCCCAGGGTTGCGTCCTTAGCCCCTTACTGTACTCACTGTACACACATGACTGTGGGGCCAGGTTCAGCTCAAACTCCATCATCAAGTTTGCTGATGACACTGTGGTGGTGGGCCGGATCTCCAACAACGATGAGAAGGCCTACCGGGAGGAGGTGGCTGATCTGGCACTCTGGTGTCAGGACAATAGCCTCCTCTTGAATGTCACTTAAACTAAGGAGCTGATTGTGGACTTTAGAAGGGCTAAACATCCAAGGACGTACACGCCACTGGAGATAAATGGGTCTACTGTGGATAGGGTGAGCAGTTTTAAATACTTGGGATTCCGCATCACAGAGGATCTGACGTGGGCAACGCACATTGCCGCACTGGTGGGTAAGGCAAAGCAGTGCCTTTACCACCTTAGACAGCTGAGGAAATTCAGAGTGTCTCTGAGGATCCTTCATTGCTTCTACTCTGGGGCTGTAGAGAGCATCCTGTCCGTCAACATTACAGTCAGGTTTGGGAACAGCTCTGCCCAGGACAGGATGGCCCTGCAGAGAGTAGTGCGTTCGGCAGAACGCACCATGGGAACTACACTCGTCCCCCTGCAGGACCTATACATCAGGAGGTGCAGATCCAGAGCAAGTAAGATTATGAGGGACCCCTGCCACCCTAATAACGGACTGTTCCAGCTGCTACGGTCAGGCAAACGCCTCCGCTGTCACGCTGTGAAAACGGAGAGGATGAGACGGAGTTTCTTCCCACAGGCCATCAGGACTGTCAACTTTTATAACTCCAGAGACTAAATTTTTTGTCTACAATATAGTAACTTTATTACTTTATTTATATGCTGTAACTAATTCTTTTTTTGTGCACAATCCGCAGGCATTGCCACTTTCATTTCACTGCACATCGTGTATGTGTATGTGACAAATAAACTTGACTTGACTTACCAACAGAGCGACCACACCCCCTCTGCCCACCTGTCTTTTCTATACGTTGTGTACCCCTGAATATTCAGTTCCCAGCCCTGGACCTCTTGTAGCCATGTCTCTGTGATTCCCACAACATCATACTTGCCAGTGTCTAACTGAGCCTCAAGCTCATCCACTTTATTTTTTATACTTCACGCATTTAAATACAACATTTTCAGTATTCACCTCCCCTCTCACACCAGTCACAATTGGCCCTGACCTTACTCTCCTATCCCATCTAGAACTTCCCTTCCCATTTATTCGAGTCTTTTCCATTTCCTCCTGTATTCGCTTCCCCTTTAACCCCAGCTTCATATTCCCAATTTGTCAACCCCCCCCCCCCACTGTAGGTTAATTGGCTGGGTAAATGTAAAAATTGTCCCTAGTGGGTGTAGGATAGTGTTAATGTACGGGGATCGCTGGGCGGCACGGACTTGGTGGGCCGAAAAGGCCTGTTTCCGGCTGTATATATATGATATGATATGATACTTAGTTTAAACCCACACGTGTAGCACTAGCAAACCTGCCTGCCAGAATGTTGGTCCCCCTGCTGTTAAGGTGTAACCCGTCCCTTTTGTACAGGTCACCCCTACCCCATAAGAGATCCCAGTGGTCTAGAAATCTAAATCCCTGCTCCCTGCACCAGCCCCTCAGCCATACATTCATATCCCGGATCTCTCTGTTCCTGCCCTCACCAGCACGAGGCACGGGTAGCAGTCCAGAGATAACAACCACCCTCGACGTCCTACTGACTAGATTTGTCATCAAGGGGAAGTAATAATATAAACAAGCCTTTGCTTTTCAGCCTTTCACTTCCTTGCCTGTGACATTACCCATTAGTTAGATTTGCATCCAGCTTTCAAACTCTGCCCTTTTCCAATAAGATAAAGCCAAGCATTAGCCATTTGTACAGCTTTCTCAACAGCCTGGTGGGCAAAGGAATTATGGTGCAATGTCAAGCCACTTCATCCAAGAAGCCGCCCGGTTGAATTCCTGGTCACTCCAGCATTGGATGACAGTCACATGGAATCACTGTTAACCGATGTACAGGCCAAATGGACAAAATATATAACAACGTGGAAATTTTGAATCTGCTCATTAGCTCCTCTGACTTCTGCTGCAAATGCACACAAACATCACTACTGAGTTCCTGGGAAAAAAAGTATTTCTTGGTCTGTTCACTGGTTGTTATTGCTGACTGCATTATAAATGCAGCCTTCAGCAGTATTTTTTTCTTTCTAGGCCTGGTATGGAATATCCATTATAATTAACTAATACCCATCATCATCGGTGATCACTCAAAGTCGAGAATGATTGTCCTCCTGATTGGTTCTTTCTGTGGGTCTGCAGATGGCTGAAGAGGCGATCTTGCAGCCACAGGCTTGTGTAGTCTTCAGATGCTGGTTTACACCAAGATATACAAAATGCTGGAGTAATTCAGCAAGACAGGCAGCATCTCTGGAGAGAAGGAATGTGTGACGTTTCGGGTCGAGACCCTTCTTCAGACTTGGATGCCTGTACATGATATCTTTTAACATTAAGACTAGTGCACGAACAGCCACCATGTGCTCCTTGACCGAGACAGACCCGGGCTCAATGGCACGAACTCCATGAAGGTTGGGAGTCTCTCCCGGCTGCAGTCTCTTCCGCCTTTTCAGCCGTGGTGATGCTCCACCCACTGGCCAGCAACCATTATCTGCCTATTTCACCGTTGAGCAGGGGAGATACTGCCAGGAGCATAGCTCCAAACGATTTAGCTGATAGTCATCATACCACAGCTCAATGAAGTTAAAAAGGTGATTCAGTACAATCTGTTCAGTTTTTACCCAAACACGATGGTAGCAACGTTGTAGACACACCAACAAATCAATGCAGTCATCGGATATTCCAGCGAGTCAACTTGACATTGTTTATGTTCAGACAACATCTTACTGCATTAAGCGAGTCAAATTTGTGAATGGTTGTTAATCCAATTAAGAGATCATTTTTATACCTAGTTCAAAGCATGTTAATTAACATAGTATGCTGAAGAGCCTTGCATCAAATGAAGCAGAGGGAATTAGAGCTTTTTCAGTAGCTCCACGTTGCATTTTTACACACAATTGAATCACTGTGCTTCACACAATGTTTTAATAGTGAAAAGGACTACAGGAGAAGCAATGCTTTGACATTTACAGCAGTCACTTTTTGTCTTTCAAAGATTATTCTGAATGATGACCATACCACCTGGATAGAGATTCAATACATTGAGTTGGATTTACAGCTCAAATCCCTATCCAATATTGGGGAATCCAATATTTTTTAGAAAAATCAAAACAGCAGCAAGGATTCCTTGTTCAATCTCACTATATTTATATGGATAATTAGAGATATAAATGCACCATGCTTCACTTGAGACAAGGATTCACCCCAATAATGTAATAATGATCAAGCCAGGCTGTATACCCAATGGTTATAAAAAGAAACTGAATGAAACTGAAAATTGAAAGTAAAAAAACATTTAAGTGATTGCAATACAGGGATTTACGTGATGTGGAATGGCCAAGGTACAATTTCTTTCCAATCTTAGTGTTATTGTTAAACACCTGAACACTTTACAAGTTTGAGATGAGCAAGCTCATTGCAATTTTGCAGAGATGTGAAGACAGACATGATATGGAAAATAGTTCAGACCAAAAAAGGATTACTTTTGTGAGGAAGGAGGCAGAACAGGAAGTGGGCCTATTCAAAGAAAATTTAACAGAAGTGCTGAAAATTCAAGGTTTTGAGAAGTTAGAGAAATATTTCCTGTGGTATAAATTGTAATCATTGCATACCAAAAATAAGGACATTTCTTTTAACATGCAACATTATTATGACCCAACAAGCCCTGAAAGAGGAATCAGAAAGTTAATGATAAAAAAGAAAACGATTAGTTCTGACGGTATCTGAAAGAAAAAGCCTACAATTTTGCTGATGACGAATCAACTTCAAAAACATTTCAATGACAAAAAACAGATGCATTTCATCCACTAGTCCATCGCATAAGGTTGCTCGCTTTTGCAGCATTATCTTTACAAATCACAGTTATACTGTAAGCAAAAACATCTCCCTTCCTCTACTAAGGAGGCACACTTGGAGAAAAGAACTAGTTAATTATAATAAGTGACGTTTCGGGTCAATACCCTACTTCAGACTTCTAGCCGCACGAAGAAGGGTCTCGACCCATAACGTCGCCTTTTCCTTTTCTCCAGAGATGCTGTCTGACCCGCTGAGTTACTCCAGTTTTTTTGTTTCTATCTTTGGTTTAAACAAGCATCTGCAGTTCCTACCTACACATTTAATTATAATGCTTAGAGACACATGAAAATGCATATGCTGGAATCCTGAGCTAAACCAAGTGCTGGAGAAACTCAGCAGGTCAGGAAGCACCTGTAGGGGGAATGTCAGACAATTTTGTTTTGGGTCAGGACCCTTTATCAGAATGGCAGGGAAGAAAAAGCTGAAAGAAAGTGGCAAGGTTGGAACAAGTCTGGCAATTGGTTGAAGTAGACAGGTGAGGAGGTGATTGGCAGATGGCTGATATAAGTAACAAAGGCAACAAAAAAGGAATTTCCTTTCAACTTTGATTCTCCCACTCTCACCCACAGTGAGGGGGTGTTTGGAGTCACTGTGATGGGCGTTTGTGTTGGGGTTATGTGTCTTGTGTTCTTTTTTTTTCTTCTTTTTTTTTCTATGACTGCTATGTAGTTTCGTTCGGTACTTCGGTACCGAACGACAAATTATCACAGGCATTATCACAGGCATTATCACAGGCATTATCACAGGCAGCATCATTTCGCCTGTCCCGCTGAGCTGCTCCAGCATTTTGTCTAAATTGAATATAATAAACTGCTAGTTTTTCCACAAACCATTTCACATGAATGGTTGGATTGCCTTTAGTAGTGGGATTTTGAATTTAAAGTTTACAGTCCGCTGACTCCCCTCCTCAGAACCACAGCCCTCAAGGCATGCACAACACAGAAAAATCTGACTGTGTGACAAGCCATTTTCCAATTAAACTGTAGTCACTGAACTTATATTTGCACTGACACAAAAGTGCCAATATTTCTTAAGGTGGATGGACAAATTACCTACTTTTGTCATCAGTGAACCCTTAGCCTTTTAAAAACGTAGACCAGATGAGTTCAGTGAGGGCCACAAGAGGCAAGGGTGTTTTGTGCAAAGAGAGATGGGGTCATGACTGAACATTAGACTAATGAACTTATAAACACAAAGAATTTATGAAGAGTTTTTGCTTTGTATGTATATTATGAATAAAATTTATTTTTGAAATAAAAATGTACATCAGATAGCAAGATGGCAAGTGTTCAGCAAGACCATGCAAGTAGTATGATGTATGACATGGAATTTCCTTAGAAATGGTAAAACATTCCATCTAAGTTGCTAGGAAGGAACTGAAGATGCTGGTTTACACCGAAGTCTGAAGAAGGGGGTTGACCTGAAACGTCACCCATTCCTTCTCTTCAGAGATGCCGCTGAGTTACTCCAACATTGTGTCTATCTTCCACTTAAGTTGGTAATAAAAAAAAAAACCCAAGAGTTGCTGGAAGTTTGAAATAAAGTGGCAGGTAGCATCTGTGGCGATTTAATTCAATGAACTATTATCATAAGGCTAAAACATTCTTCTCTCCACAGGTACTGGTGGTCCTGCTGTGTATTTCCAGCACAATCCATTTTTATTTGCAGCACAAGTGGGTCGTTTTCCTTCATTGACCCAGTGCATTAAAAAAAGTCAAAATCCAGAATAAAGGGCAACTCTGATGCAAAGAACATTTTCCTGCCGAAATGAGATATTTTGAAAGAATATTTGTTAAAGTAATCACCAGCTATTACAGTGTCTCCATTCACTAAGGTGTTTGATTTCTTTGTTTGCAATTTGTTGAATGAATCACAAGCTAACATAAATTATCATGCAGATTTATTTTCTTAAAAATAGAATGATCCTTGGATGATCCAATGGAACCAAAATTCACTGGAAAAAAGCTGTTTTAAAAATATATATATACACAGTTTCAACTTTTCACGCGGTTTCATTAATAAACCAAATGTTCATTTAGTGTAAACTGCAAATCCATTAGGTTTGTCATCATGTCTGTTTGCACAACACAGCAATTAGCTACAGAATGTTGTCAAGATCACTAGCCTGGATTTGAGTATATTTGGAAATGAGTGTATCAATCCTATTATTATTTTTATTATTATTATTATTATTGGTGTGGTTTTATCTAGTCCAACAAAAATGATGAGTCCTACTTTCACAAGTTTCTGTAGATTAAAAAATTGGTTTTAAAGCAACGCTCATCAACTGCAGCCTGTAACGATTGGAATGCCTCAAGCTCAACTGCTGTGCAATAGTTGGACTGGCCAAACACATACAATAACCATGGATTAATTTTACACTTGAAACACAAAATGGAAACTAATCAGAGATGTAAAATTATATGGATATTGCAGGCATTAATTCAAGCGAGAACTAGTCTTCAGGAAAAACCCACTCTCATGTAAATGGCAAACAGTTTTCAGTTAAAATTTAAAAGGTCAGCTTTGTAAACAAATAGTGCTGTCCGAGTAGATGCTACTCAAGGGATTTGCAAACCCACGTGACCTTGAGACGGTCTCGTGTGCCACGCAAGATAATGGTACAATGTTAATTGCTTGCATCCGATATCAACTACTTTAATTTGCACAAATATGACCGAGATCGAAGGATGCTTTCAGACCAGGTTTTCGTCATTTGGCACATCAAACCTGAATCTGTCCATTAATTGGGACATTTTTGTCAACTCTCACATCACTAACTTTGGATGTCTGGGTTCTGTCCTTAGAAACTTTTAAACCATCCATGTGAATTACTATGTTCCAGGAGCTTGAATTCAGAAATGACTTATCCATGGTTTAGCTTTGTTCATTACTGTCACGTGTACAGAGTACAGGGGAAAGCTTTTTGTTGTATACTATCCAATCAAAGACTGTATGTGATTTTAATCAAGCTGTCCACGGATACAGATAAAGGATACTGGGTACAACATTTAGTGCAAGATATCATAGTTAGTGTAAGAAGACAGGCCAGGGGAGAAATTGTGTCATTCTGGCTGGGGGTGTGTGACCAGCGGTGTTCCGCATGGATCAGCACTGGGACCTCTTGTTTGTAATATTTCTAAATGACTTGGACGAAAATATATAGTGTTGGAAGGAAATGCAGATGCTGGGTCTCAACCTGAAACGTCTGAAGGGTCTCGACCCGAAACGTCACCTATTCCTTTTCTCCAGAGATGATGTCTGACCCGCTGAGTTACTCCAGCTTTTTGTGTCTATGGACGTAAATATAGATGGGTTGGTTAGATAATTTGCATAAGGCTGCTGTCAAAGGATACAGCAGGATATATATCAGTTGCAGATCTGAGTGGAGAAATGGTAGATGGAGTTTAATCTGTGCAAGTGTGAGGTGTTGCACTTTGGGAGGTCGAGTGCAAGGGGGAAGTATGCAGTTATTGGCAGAACCCTTATCATTGATGTACAGAGGGATTAGTTTAGTTTAGTGATGCAGCACGGAAACAGGCCCTTCGGCCCACTGGGTCTGCATCAACCAGCGATCCCCACATATTAACACTATCCTACACGCACTAGGGACCATTTTTACATTTACCAAGCCAATTTCCCTACATACTTAGGGATTTTGGAGTACAAGACCCTCTGTATTTCTCTGAAAGTGGAACACAAAAAGACGAAGTGATAAAAAAGGCCTATGCTACGCTTGTTTTCATTGCTCATTGAGTATACGGCGTCAGGAAGTCGTGCTGCAGCGTTATGGTACTTAGGTTAGGCTGCATTTGGAGCAGTGTGCAGTTCTGTCACCCAATTATAGGAAGGATGTGGAGAGGGTGCCGAAAATGTTTACCAGAATACTGTCTCGTTTTAGAAGATATTAGCAACAAGGAGAGGTTGGACAGACTTGGACTATTTTCTCTGAGCACTGGAGACTGAGAAGAGACCCTATAGAAGAATATAAAATTATAAGAAACAAACCTTCATCTACATGTATCTATATTAATCTGCACCAAATGCCATAATGTAGGACAAGTGTTCCTTCCCGATATGCTTTTTAACAACCTTCATTTGGAATTAAACAGTGGACATTATATCTTGATCGTCCCCTTTGAAAGGAAAAATGTAACTAGCATCAAGTCCTGCCTCTAAATCAAGTTAACTCTAGTCTATTGGAACATGCACAAGTGAGGGCAGGTAGTGATAAATCTTGCATGTAGGACCATCACAGGCAGAGAGTCACAAATCAAATTACACACAAAACACAGTTTCTCAAAGAAAGTGCGCATAAAACAGGACGTGTGTTTTATGTTTGGGAATTACTGGACCATGATAAAACCAGTCAGGATACTTTCTACAGTACACCAGTAAAAGTCTGAGTATTGGGCGGCCTGCTGAATTGCTTTAAACGTAAGTAGAGGCGCTGGTGTGCATTCTTTGTGATATCAATATGCTGGGCATAGGACAGGTCATCCAGGAATTTGAAGCTGCTGATCCCGCCAACCTCCGACCCACTCGCTCTCTCCTCTATGCAGATTCATCACCACCCCGTGATTTAACCAACTGCACTGTCGCCGGCAAATTTATGGACGTATTTGGAGTGGTGCTTAGCAACATAGTCGTAGTTGCAGGAAGGTCGAACAGGGGCCTGAGGAACGCAGCCCTGAGATACATCTGTGATGGTCAGTGTGATGTTATTTAGATTTTAGATTTAGAGATACAGCGCGGAAACAGGCCCTTCGGCCCACCGAGTCCACGCCGCCCAGCGATCCCCGCACATTAACACTATCCTACCCACACTAGGGACAATTTTTTTTACATTTACCCAGTCAATTAACCTACAAACCTGTACGTCTTTGGAGTGTGGGAGGAAACCGAAGATCTCGGAGAAAACCCACGCAGGTCACGGGGAGAACGTACAAACTCCGTACAGACTGCGCCCGTAGTCAGGATCGAACCCGAGTCTGCGGCGCTGCATTTGCTGTAAGGCAGCAACTCTACCGCTGCGCCACCGCCACCTTTAATTATTCATCGGCACGAATCACGGTCAGCTGATGAGGAAGTCAAAGATCCAATTACGAAGGTCAGTACAGTGGCCCGGGTCTTGGAGTTCAGTGATGAGTTTGGAGGGGATGATACTGTTGAACACTGAGCTGCAGTCAATGACACGTATCTCCACTATCCAGATGGTCCAGAGCACTGGAGAGTAAGATAGCATCTGTTTATCTGTTGTGGTGACAGGCAAATTGAAACAGACCCAGGTAATTTTCGATACACGAGTTGATTTGTATCATAACCAAATTGGAATACGTCTTTCTACCTCCAACCCACCCATAACAATTCAACATATTTTGGCACTTCCATCTGGAAAGAAAAATACATTGGCTTTTATCTTAAAATTCACACAATGCCAGACAGACACTCCATCAAGATGCCACAAGCTCCAATTTCCATTTGGAGATAGTCCAAGAATCAGAAAAATGATAAGAAAACAAACATGAACTGCCCAATTCGAACCTGGACTCCAGGATTTAGTGAATCTCCTGGCACAATGCAAATGTCAACTCCAAAATAGTTAACAGCTTAATCACCATGAATGAAACACTTTCTGTCAGGCGGGAAAAAAACAGACCAAAATTATGCTGTTGGCAATACCACAATTAATCTCAGTAGCTGTTCAGAAACAAATACTATAGTATGCTTGTGTCAGTGTATGCAGGGTTCCCAATGACTTTAAGTGGAAAAGGCACAATATAATGTTAATTTCATCTACAGCCTACTGTTTCCATCCTTCTCCTACTTGGGGTGGAACTAATTAACAACAGAGCGCAAAAGTTGTAATTATAAAACAAGACAACACGGAGACAAAATACCTATAAATTAAAAGGGCTTTAATTACAACATGTAACAAGAATGGGCACACAGCAAATCAAGCTCTTCTATTAAAATTGAGTTGTCACTATAATGAGACACTATCACACAGAATTACACCCAGAGTAGGTGGAAGGGAAATATACTGAAAACCTAATTACATTGCGTTGGGCGTTGAAGAATATATCAATAACCAGCTCCATGGTGCTTTTGCATTGTTGCACAGCGTACAAGTAACTTGCTTTTCACCACTGGCATGCGAGAAAATTTTACGCTTGTCAATATTCAAAACTAAAATCTACCAATGTATATAAATATTACTGCGTTTCTTTTCACAAATGAAATCCAAATGCTTAACTGCAGACAGACATAAAAAGCTGGAGTAACTCAGCGGGACAGGCAGCATCTCTGGACAGATGGGATGGGTGACTTTTCGGGTCGAGACCCTTCAGATTGCAGCACAGACATTTAATTTGCAAGGTAAATTTGTCTGTTCTTTAGATGCTACGTGACGTTACAGTAAACAGCTCTCTCCCCTAACTTTCTTTCTCCTCCACACCCCAACACATTTAATCTGAAGGGTCCCAAATGAAAAGTCTCCTATGTTCTCTAGAGATGTTGCCTGACCCGCAGAGTGACTCCAGCACAGTGACAAAAGTGCAAAGTTTCACACTACTTTAAATAATTGCATTGAATTCCACCTTTAACATGGCAACCAAGATACAACACCCAAAGAACAAAATCTAAGGATGCATCCCATCCAGACCATGAAGCAGTGCAAGCACTTTTAAACCTCCTTCTAGCATTGTGTAGCCGATCAAATAGCAGGAGGATGAGGGGTGATTTTTATATATGTGTACAAAATCATGAGAGGAATAGATCGGGTAAACGCACAAAGTCTCTTGCCCAAAGTAGGGGAATTGAGAACCATAGGACATAGGATTAAGGTGAAGGGGGAAAGATTAAATGGGATCCCGAGGAGTTTTTTGGGGTTTTTTTTACACACACAAAAGGCGGTGGGTGTATGGAACAAGCTGCCACAGGAAGTAGTTGAGGTAAGTACTATTGCAGCGTTTAAGAAACATTTAGACAGGTACATGGATAGGATAGGTTTAGAGGGATATGGGCCAAAAGCAGGCAGGTGTATACGTTGGTCGGTGTGGGCAGGTTGGGTCGTAGGGTCTGTTTCCAAACTGTGTGACTCTATGACTAAGCTCAGAAAATACACCTTCCTTTGCCTGAGGCCCCAGAAGTAGTCTTTACCACAGGGAAAAACTCATCGAGTATACCCCCTCCATGAGAAGATTTCTTTCAGAGCATCTCTTACTTCCCACTTTTACAAGCAATCCAAGGACCAAATGTGGGTGATTTTCATACCAATTATATCCAATAATCCATTCCCTTAGAGATTTTAATCCCTTCAGTCTGAAAGCATGCATTACTTTTATTTGTTTAAATAAAATGTGATGGCATTTTAAGAAAGTTAACAATTTAATTTTGCTGAGATTAATTTGCAAATTCTTTACCAAAAATTATTCAAAGCAATATCCATGATAGTCCTTTCATCATGAAAACCAATGTAAATTAAATGTCAAATAGGTGTAGTCGGTGGAATTACTAAATTGCAATCCTTGTATTAACTTGGCGGCCAGAAATACAGACCAATTTAGACTGGAAAGTATTAGATCTGGCGCATAAATTTATTATGGATTAATCTTCATCCAGGATTACTATTAAGTTTGTGTATGGCATCAAAATCTATAGCGTGGTGCACAGCACAGAATTTTTGTCCTAGGTTACAAAAGGATTTTGATCAACTAGGAAAGTGGGCAAAGAAATAACAGATGGAATTCAATACAGACAAGTACAAATTGATACATTGAAAAGTTTAATTAGGGGAAGAGATACACGTGAATGATGGGGGCCTCAAGAAGTGTTGTAGAACAGAGACTTAGATGTACAAGTACCTAGCTCGTGAAAGTAGCAATACAAGTAGAGACGGTGGTCAAGGCAGCATACTTGCTTGAGTTTGTTGGCGGCACCAACAACAATTGTAAGGACATGTTATAGGTGCAGAGGACAGGGGTGAGACTGCACCTGGAATAATGTGTGCAGTTCTGGTCACCGCATTGCAAGGATGTGATTAGGGTAGTGAGCATGCCGAAACAAAATCACAAGAATGTTATTGGGACTGCAAGGCTAGCGTTATGAAAGACTACATAGGCTGGGACTTCTCTAGAGCAAGGAGGCCGAGGGACGACCTTGGAGGTTTATAAAATCATGATGAGCATAATAAGATGGATGGTCTGTTTATCTCCAAGGTAGGAGATTGGTTAAAATGAAGGAAAAGAAATTTGTTCTGTAGAAAATGTAATCGTGACACGGAAGTTCATAAGTCCACAGCAGAATTAGGCCATTTGGCCCATCAAGTCGGCTCTGCCATTCAATCAAGGCTGATCTATCTTTCCCTCTCAGCCCAATTCTCCAGCCTTCTCCCCCGACGCCCTTACTAATCACAATTAACCTCCAGCCGATGTCTGTGCTGCCTTCAAATGTAAATTAGATGAATCCCATCTGCCTTACATAGCAGATATCCCTTCATTCCCTGTCTGCTCACATGCCTAACTAACCAAGTGCCTCTTAAATGTTGCTATTCCATCTGCTTCCACCATCTCCCGTGGCAGCGTTTTCCAGGCACAAATTAATGCAACAGATTAATAGCATATTAAACCTATGAATCTATGAAACAAGTGCAGTCTATTAAAATGACAATGTCATGATAACAAATTCTACCCAAGATAGTGGAGGCAAAAGAGTATTTGAAGGCGTATTTGAAGGCAGAAAGCAAATCAATATTTTCTATTGAAATTAATCAGGGATACGCAGGTCACTTGTGTTTAACATGAGCACAGTAGGAGAATAAATTATTAAAACGTTGTACAATTTAAAGAACTGAAGGGCATCCTTTCTCTGTTGGGTGTCCTACAGAGCTTCTAATATTCCATGGGGGGCCAACTGAGAGAATAGCTTCCAATGTTTTGTTTCTATAGGCAACCTGTCATCAAGACAAGCAGAAATCAATTGCAGTGGAACTATCTTATCAGAAACAGCTTTAGCCAGATTATCTTTTCGCAAACTAACAAAAATCTTCTGCACAATTGATTTTGCAACTTTGCCTTTCCCAATATCCCTGGGGAAATGTCATATTTCCTGGATATCTTCCCTAAATAGCTGTTCCATGTATGCACCTAATACAGACTACATAAGAGGTCATGCAGCATTAGTGGAAAGAGAATCCAGATCCTACCTCAACATGCATTAAAGCTGAGTTAACTCCCACCTGTAACCCTTTCCTGTAAGAGCAAAGCTTTGGCCCACTCTTTAGACTAGAAATATTGAGGCAAGTTACATCTTCCTCCCTGGAGAACAATAAACAGCTAAAAACAAATTAGCTTGTGAGCACTGCACTTACGCAAAGTCACTGTCTCCCAGAAAGTCTATCGTTTGTGCTAACTCAAAGCATATTGTAAAAAAGGGAAGAGTATATTAACATGCAATAAGCTCTTTCAGGAAGGCAGTTGCAAACTATTAGGATAAAACAGGCATCAGTACACGGGTCTCAGCTGTACGTACTATATATCACTGATTTGGATGAGACACAAAATATTGTCAACATTTGATTACACTAAACTGGGTGCGATTTTGAACTGGGAAGAGGTTGCACAGAGGCTTCAAGGCGTTTTAGACAAAATGAGAGCCAAGACATGGCAGATACAGAACGTGATCAAGTATGGGAAGACTGTAAGAATGTGGTAGGAATTAGAGGATCAGCAACAATCATCCTGAATGGCAGAGCAGACTTAAAGAGCTGGATGACCTACACCTAGTCACATATTTTAATGTTTGTTTCTAAATTATGAAATCATCATTTTAGGGCAGACGAGAAGGAATTTGTTTTGCCCAGTGGGAATAAATTTGCTACCCCAGAGGACTGAAGTCTCAGTCACTGAACACATTCAAGACAGACCCATAGATTTAAGATAGCAAAGACCAATTCTAGGTAAATGTCAGAAGATTTAGTGCCAAGGTAAAAGACCAGCCATAATCATAACGCACGGCAGACAGGTACAGAGTGGCCTGCACATGCTTTTGTTTCTTATGTTCTTATCCAGTAATCTGATCAGATTGAATATAAATGGCGGCACATCGCTCGCTGATTGAAATGAGTGATGAATGGATGGGTTGTCATTCTTGCAGCATTGACAGGCACTTAATCAAATCCAGAATAAATGGTTTGAGTTGCTATTGGTCAAAGGTTCCAAGATTTCTAAAAAGCTAGCTACAAATCAAACTAAATGAAAATGTAATGCAATAGATGCATTGAGCAGATTTCGTATCTCAAGCCCTGCATTCTAACAAAAATCTTCTAATGCCAGATTCTACAAAACAGTTTATGTGCGCGATAATATTTGCAAGATCCTCAAAATAAGGAAGCATTTAGCAAAAGTATTACTGCTGTCTTCAGTAGAGCCTTACCTGTATGAAGCTGAATCTTCCCAATCACTCCCTCCACCAGACCTAAGCAAATCGGGTTCCAGGCCAGCAGCAAATCAGTGGCTGTTGAGAAAAATATATATTTTTTAGTTTATATGCAAATAAAAGCAGGACACAGAAATAAAATAAGTACATTAACACAGCGGAATTGATAAGAACTCAAATGACTTAGTGGTTGAAGAAATAATTCTAAATTAAACTGTGCTTAATGCTTTCAGTGAAAGTCAGACCAAGTGATGTATTATAATACAATAAATCTTTACAATATCGACTGTCGAAAAAGTGCTGCGATTTCAAGCAATAATTTGAATAAATACACAAACAAAAATCATCCCTACTCAATTCAAACCAAATTTATAGCACATTTGAGGGAAGAATATTCACAAGAAGCGTACAAAGGCATTTAAAAGAGAAATCAAATAGGCAGGTTATTTTTCCAGACAAGTGTCTTAGTCAAGCTTGCCTCAGGGTTACAGTGGTGAAAAAAAATCCTGGTGTAAGTTATCCTGTCAAGAGAGGTAGGCTGTCAGTGAGAGCGCTGGCTGCATGCCCTGCCATCAGCTCCAAGGACAGGATGATAAACCGGCCAGCAAAAGTCATTCATTACCCTTTAAACAGCAGCACGCTCCACCTCAGCTATTTGAAAAGGAGTCATTGAGAAACAAGCCACAAAATGCATTGGTCTTGATCCTTCAGAATTTTTATGTGCCACAGGACAAATAGCAGAATGGTTCCATGGTTAACAGTAATGAACGTTTGCACTGCCTATTCCACAACAGGAATTTTTCTGCTGGGGACAAGATAACAAAAGACAACCAGCCTTTTCCCATTTAATCATAGTAATACATTGTGCCAGTTTAGAAAGAGTTACTCAACCAAATCCCACCCTTAACATTTGATATGCAGCCTCAGGGCCCAGCTCTTCATGGACACGTTAACAAACTACATGATTAGAATCCCATCCTTTCACGGCAGTATATTTCATACCCCTATTCCTACATGGTTAGACAATTCTCTTCCTCATCTCTCAATTATCCTCATCTTCCTGTAGAAACAAAGAACTGCAGATGCTGGTTGATACCACTAAAGGATACAAAGTGCTGGCGTAACTCAGGGCAAGGCAGCATCTCAGGAGAATATATTTTAGGTTGAGATCCTTCATCAGTAGGATACCCATCCTCCTACTGCCCCCAAGTTGCCACTCAGCAGAAAACATCGTTTAGGTCTCAATTTGACACCTACCAGCCCCTTCCATCCAAAGAAAATCACCCCAGCTTATGTAATCTTTCCTCATGCCCAAGAGTCCTGACATGTTTGTAGATCCCTTCTGCGATCGTCTAGTACAAATTACATCAAAAGGCCACAATTGTATGCATCACGAGCAGTGATCCAATTAGCACAGTATACTCTTCTTGTACAAGTTCCCTGTTCTTCTATTCTTATAGCAGGAAAAGAAAAGCATCCCATGTGCCTTTTAAACATATAATTAACCAGTCTTGCTAAGCATCTACAGATATGCTCAAGATAATTCTGCTCCTCCACACCCTTCTTTATTTCCATTTATTGTACATTCCCTTGTTACACCTCCCCATATTCATTCTCCTACACTCCACTGATTGTTTGGACAATGGGCAGCAAAGTGTTGGATGAAATTCCATCTACATGACATTGCATTCAGAAGCTTTTCTCTGTACTCCACTCTCAATCATTTGGCCATTCTTTAATAATCTACAAATTTCCTTGCCATGTCCCCGTGCATACGTGGACTCCACTGGTAGCAGCCTTCCAGTCCCAAAGACAGTCACCAACCATTATCTTTTGTTTTCTAACACTGAGCCAGATTTGGTTCCAATCTGTCAGTCTCCCTTGGATTCTATGAGGGTTTTTTTTAAAAAACCAAGCTGCCATGTGCAAACTTAAAAACCTTGCAGAAATCCATGGGGAAAATGACACATGCACTACTCGTAACTCATTTCAAGCTGTCTGCAATTATTTAAAAATTGGAACATTTCTCTCTGCATTAGTGTCTGTGGAGAGAGCAACAGTAAATGATTCAGAGCAATGACCCTTCATGATAATGGGGTTTAAAAAGTCCGATTTTTCGGTCAGAGAGAAAGGGGCGATTGTAGGGAAAGGGGAGGACACAGAACAAAAAGGGAAGGCCCGTCATTAAGAGGCCAGGATAGATTGAACAACAGAACAGTGCTGTAGACACCCACCGCTGTAAGGAACTGATGTGCTGCAATGTGCTACAAGGCGGAGAACTATGTTCTGCACTCTTTATCTTTGCTACATCAATCGTTTTTGGTTGACTTGATTGTATCCAAGTATGGAATATATATTGTTTGGGCAGCTTACATCCAAGCGGTTTATGAATATCGACTTCTCTAACCCTTGCTTTCCCAATCCCCATCCCAGTTCTCCGACCAGTCCGACCGTCTTCCTGATTAAACTTTATTTTTGTATGCTTCGTTGTCATCTTCCCCTAGCTAGCAATGATCTACATTTTCCTTGAGCTTTATCCCCTTTGAAGTCTTGCTTTCACACCTTAACCTTGGTCTCGGTTTCTGCCTCTCCCCGGCTCAGTCTGAAGAAAGGCCTCAACCCGAAACGTCACCCATTCCTTCTATCCAGAGATGCTGCCTGTCCCGCTCAGTTACTTTGTGTCTAACCTATGGTATATATCCGATCTGTTTGGAAAGCATACAAAAGGAAGCCTTTCGTTGTACCTCAGTACACATGACAATAATAAACCTAACCCAAATCTGAGAATGGCAAGGTGAGGTTCTGTAAGCCTTCCCAAGGGGCCGCTGTTGTAGAACTGGAAACCCGCATGGTGGCCGCGCGGGCGGCTGCCAGACCCCAACAGGCAGGACTGGAGTGGGCCTGAGGCTTATCGTCCCCAAAGACCGGGAACCTGAAAGAGGAAGAAAGTCAGACCAGCAGATACCGGGCAAAGGGCCGGTAGGAGGAGCGAGGGGAAGGTATCCTCCAAGCCATCCAAGGTCGGCTGCGGGAGGCGCCGCCCACGGCACAAAGGCTGGAGGAGCGGGGAGGAGAGGAGAGGGACGGCTCACCAGCAAACTGTACGAGGCCGCAGAGAGGCGGTCGGGCCGAGGATAGACCGCAGAGAGGCGGTGGGGCCGAGGGCAGGCCGCAGTGAGGCGGTCGGGCCGAGGATAGACCGCAGAGAGGCGGTGGGGCCGAGGGCAGGCCGCAGAGAGGCGGTGGGGCGGAGGATAGACCGCAGAGAGGCGGTGGGGCCGAGGGCAGGCCGCAGAGAGGCGGTGGGGCGGAGGATAGGCCGCAGAGAGGCGGTCGGGCCGAGGATAGACCGCAGAGAGGCGGTGGGGCCGAGGGCAGGCCGCAGTGAGGCGGTGGGGCGGAGGATAGACCGCAGAGAGGCGGTGGGGCCGAGGGCAGGCCGCAGAGAGGTGGTGGGGCTGAGGGCAGGCCGCAGAGAGGCGGTTGGGCCGAAGATAGGCCGCAGAGAGGCAGTGGGGCCGAGGATAGGCCGCAGAGAGGCGGTGGGGCCGAGGGCAGGCCGCAGAGAGGCGGTGGGGCCGAGGGACCATCGGGACTCCAAAGAGTACTTTGTAACTTTATTGCCACCAGATATGTGGTGGCTCTCTGCGTACTTTGTGTATCATGTATTTGTATGCAAAAACAAAGAATTTCACTGTACCTAGGTGGATGTGACAAAAAAGTACAATTGAAAGGCATTGAATGACAGGTGTAGCGAGGGGCGATGCAAAAAGGAGAAATTAAATCTGAAGCTAGAGAGGATAATATGACCAAAAATATACGCAATGCTGAACAAAATCTGATTTTCTGAAACTGACTGTTGAGAGCAAACGGCTGTACTATTCGCAGAAGATGCCGCTCAGATATTTGTTGGAACATTCTAGAAGGTCAGTGAGGAGCGAGTGCATGGAAAATTGAAGTGACAGCTAAATGGCATTCTTGGGTTACTGCGGAACTGGACAAAGTGATTACCCGATTTGCAATAGGTTCCCCATGGAGGACACAATACCCTGAGCATTGAATTGAGTGCACAAATACATCACGGCTTCACCTGGAAAGTGTGTTTGGGTCCCTGGGAGGAGTGACAAGGGGAGTTAACCACAGGGAACATGCAGTGAGGAGAGAATAGATTCTTGTGGAGATGGAAGGGTGGACCAAAAGGGACAGTGCTTCACAGCGCTGGAAAGGGAGGGCTTTAGGAATATGTGCCCTGTGGCACCACCATATTAACAACAAGACAAATTACAAAGGATGGAATATGGAAACGACAAACTGCAGTCAAGTCAAGTTTATTTGTCACATACACATACACGATGTGCAGTGAAATGAAAGTGGCAATGCCTGCGGATTGTGCAAAAAAAAAAAGTTACAATTACAGCATATAAATTAAAATTAATACAGAAAATAAAATTTAGTCCCTGGAGTTATAATAGTTAACAGTCCTGATGGCCTGTGGGAAGAAACTCCGTCTCATCCTCTCCGTTTTCCCAGCATGACAGCGGAGGCGTTTGCCTGACCGTAGCAGCTGGAACAGTCCGTTGCTGGGGTGGCAGGGGTCCCTCATAATCTTGCTTGCTCTTGATCTGCACCTCCTGATGTATAGTTCCTGCAGGGGGGTGAGTGTAGTTCCCATGGTGCGTTCTGCCGAACGCACTACTCTCTGCAGGGCCATCCTGTCCTGGGCAGAGCTGTTCCCAAACCAGACTGTAATGTTGCCAGACAGGATGCTCTCTAAAGCCCCAGAGTAGAAGCATTGAAGGATCCTCAGAGACAATCTCAATTTCCTCAGCTGTCTAAGGTGGTAAAGGCGCTGCTTTGCCTTACCCACCAGTGCAGCAATGTGTGTTGTCCATGTCAGATCCTCTTTGATGTGGACTCCCAGGTATTTAAAGTTGCTCACCCTATCCACAGTAGACCCATTTATTTCCAGTGGCGTGTACGTCCTTGAATGTTGAGCCCTTCTAAAGTCCACAATCAGCTCCTTAGTTTTTTTGACATTCAAGAGGAGGCTATTGTCCTGACACCAGAGTGCCAGATCAGCCACCTCCTCCCGGTAGGCCTTCTCATCGTTGTCGGAGATCCGGCCCACCACCACAGTGTCATCAGCAAACTTAATGATGGAGTTTGAGCTGAACCTGGCCACAGTCATGTGTGTACAGGGAGTACAGTAGGGGGCTAAGGACGCAACCCTGCGGGGATCCTGTGTTCAGGGTGAGGGGGTTAGATGTGTGTTCCCCATCCTGACCACTTGGGGCCTGGTGGTGAGAAAGTCCAGGACCCAGGCACACAGAGGAGTGTTAAGCCCCAGTTCCAGCAGCTTCTCAGTAAGTCTGGTGGGGACTATGGTATTGAAAGCTGAACTAAAGTCAATGAACAGCATCCTCACATAGCCCCCCCTCTGGCTGTCCAGATGAGAGAGAGCGGTGTGCAGATCCTGGGAGACCGCATCATCCGTGGACCTGTTCGGATGGTATGCGAACTGTAGTGGGTCCATGTTGCGAGGAAGGAGGGCACAGATGTGGTCCTTGATCAGCTTCTCGAAGCATTTTATAACAACCGAGGTGAGGGCCACCGGTCGGTAGTTATTCAAACAAGCTGGAGAGGCATTCTTTGGCACCGGTACAATAATGGATTTTTTGAAGCATGCAGGGACCACGGACTTGGCCAAGGAGAGGTTAAATATTGTGGTGAGTACTGGAGCAAGCTGAGTAGCACAAGACTTTAGTACTCGCCCAGATATGCAATCTGGGCCTACAGCTTTCCTCGTGTTCACACGCATCAGAGCCCTCCTCACGTCGTGCCCGGACACCAAGAATGTGTGCACATCCCCGGCGGTGGATCCCCCTCCAGCCTCGCTAGCCAGCGCCCCGTCGGTGTTGTTTTTAGACAGAGAGCTAGGGGTGATGTTACCCGTCTCGAACCGTGCATAAAAAGAGTTCAGGTCATCAGCTAGGGAGGTGCCGGCACTTCCGGTTGAGGGAGGGCTGCACCGGTAGTTAGTTATAGTCCGTAGCCCCTGCCAGAGGCGCCTGGTGTCCTGCTGCTCCATCTGCGACTCCATCCTGTCCCTGTACCTCCTTTTTGCGCCCTTCACCACCCTTCGCACCCTAAGACTCTACCTTAGAGTCGTCCATATTATGTAGGTCATATTATGTAGGTTACCATATTATGTAGGTATGTAGGTTAATTGGCTGGGTAAATGTAAAAAAAAAATTTGTCCCTAGTGGGTGTAGGATAGTGTTAATGTACGGGGATCGCTGGGCGGCACGGACTTGGTGGGCCGAAAAGGCCTGTTTCCGGCTGTATATATATGATATGATATGATATGATATGATATTGCCGGATGCCAGGCCGGAGTTGTAAGCAGCGGTGCAAGCATTCAAAGCAGCGCGAATGGACCTGTCCACCCAGGGTTTTTGATTAGGAAAATTACTAACCCTTACCGTGGGGACAATGTTATTGGCTATTGTTGCAATGACGTCCGTAACCGCTTCCGCAAACTGGTTTACAAAAAAAGGATAAAGTCCTGCAGTAACTCAGCTGGTCAGGCAACATCACTGGAGAACATGGATAGATGACATTTCAGGTCGGGACCCTTCTGACTAATTGTGGGAGGAAGAAGCTGGGAGAGGATTTATTACAACAAATTACAAAGGATGATTTTGTTGCATGCAGAGGCTATTGGGACAGAAAGCAAAGGGGGAATGTTATCCTTGTTCTGGCTGAGATAAAAAATGGGAAAGCAGAGATGAAGGAAATGGAAGTGACATGGCAGTGAGCCCCACCGACTATGGCAGAGGGCAAAATATACACATATCTGATGCACTGATGCAAGATGGCTAAAGTTCTGTTCAAGGGCATGAAGCAGCACCAATAAAGATCAATACACTAAAAAAAGAACCAACTAAGAATGATACAGGATGTGTTGCTTGCTAATTTTAGGATTGAAACTCAAACATTATGCCCAACCATTTGTTATCAGCTCACAAAATAATGTTTCTGCTGGTTCAACATGGCAGGAGGAGACAAGGTTAATTGCAACAAAATGAAGTATTTGGACTGTCAACCCAGTAATATACTTAATCAATGGTTGTGCAAATGAAGTCCTTTCAGTGATAAGAAGCAAGTAGAGCAATAGCTGCTCTTCATTTGAGCCAAACTTCCTAATCACATCCCCAAAAAACCCTTGCCTCGTCCCACATGAATGCAATAAATATATATAGAATCAGAATCATACAGAAAAGGAGGCCATTCATCCATTGTGCCCACAAGCTCATTGCAAGACAAAGTCCCATCCTCTGCTTCCCTGCATCTTTGCACCTTTACAAATACCACCCAACAATTGTGAAACGTGTACGGAGAAACTACAGATGCTGGTTTACACAGGAGACTGCTGAAGGGTGAAGGATCTCAATCCAAAACTTCGCCTATACACATTCTCCAGAAATGCTGACTGACCCACTGTGTTACTCCTACATTTTGTGATTTTTTGCTCAAATGGTAGTGCTCAAGTGGTCAAAGGGCACCGAATGCAAATTACAGGGATCAATGTAGGGAAAAGGCACAAGCAAAAGGTACAGTGGAATAAAGTATGCCATGTGACACGGAAAGAAAGGGAAGATATCAAGAATTGGATCTAGCAATACTATGCAATGAACAATGTCATAGGAAATCGCACGTTCAAGAAATATTCCACTGGCATGCCATACAAGGAGTGATCTTGACGACATATTGTCGCCAAATGGAGTTGTCCCCATGTGCCTATTTCTTGAAAAGGACATTTATGTACCTCCATCCCCCCCTTCTTATTTCTCCAAATGGTCAAATTGAATGTGTTCAACCCTCGTTCAGCATCTCAGCTAGCAAGGTTCTAGCTAGCAAGGTTCCTCTGGAATTAAACACCTGGAAAATTTAAGGTTTGTAGCTGATCTATGTTAAAAATTAAATCGTATTGTTAGCACAAAAAACACCCAGTGAATGCGAGGGCAGCAGTGATGGGAGAAATCTGTGGCTCAGAGCTTTCATGGGGTTGGGTAATTTGGGTGCCTGTTTAGTGCTTTTATTGTTGGACTGTGGGTGATTGAATTAACATTTTGTTAAAGATGGCCGCGCCGTTGTGTTTGGCTGCCTGCCACTGTATGTTTCTTTTTTTCCTAGTCAGATGTGCAGCACTTTGGTCAACGTGGGTTGTTTTTAAATGTGCTATACAAATAAATTGACTTGACTTGACTTTGTCCCGCCCCCCTGACATCAGTCTGAAGAAGGGTCTCGACCCGAAACATCACCCATTCCTTTTCTCCTGAGATGCTGCCTGACCTGCTGAGTTACTCCAGCATTTTGTGAATAAATCCTAAGAGTTTGATCATTGCAGGGAATGAAGCTGATCTTTAATATGGTAACTTGTGCTTTTAAGCTTTTTTTATTTTCTGCCCGATGGAAATGGAGAGAAGAGAGAATGACCAGGCTTATGAGAGGTCCTGGATAATTTTGGCTGCTTTGCCAAGGCAGTGTGAAATGTAGATGCAGTCAATGAGGAACGTGGTGGTGGGAGGAGGCTGTTTGGGCAAGACTTGGCTCTGCTCACAACTTTACTGTCTTGGGCAAAGTAATTGCCATCCGGATGGAATGCTTTCTTTGGTACATCTGTAGAAATTGCCAATTGGAGACATGCTGACAGTATTTCCACTTTCCGCAGAGACCGTTCCCTCCGCAACTCCTTGGTCAACTCCTCCCCACACACACCACCCCCTCCCCAGGTACTTTCCCCTGCAACCGCAAGAGAAGCAACATCTGTCCCTTTACCTCCTCCCTTGACTCCGTCCAAGGACCTCAACAGTCTTTTCAGGTGAGGCAGAGGTCACTTGCACCTCCTCCAACTTCATCTACTGTATCCACTGTTCCAGGTGTGAACTCTTGTATATCGGCAAGACCAAGGGCAGGCTCGGCGATCATTTCGCTGAACACCTCCGCTCAGTCCGCCTAAATATACCTGATTTCCCGGTTGCTCAAAACACTTTAATTCCCCCTCCCATTCCCACACTGACCTTTTTAGCCTGGGCTTCCTCCATTGTCAGATTGAGGCCCAGTGCAAATTGGAGGAACAGCACCTCATATTTCACTTGGGCAGCTTACACCCCAGCGGTAGGAACATTGACTTCTCTAACTTCAAGTAGCCCTTGCTTTCCCTCTCCCCATCCACTCCCCTTCCCAATTCTCCTACCAGTCTTACTGTCTCCGACTACATTTTATCTCACACCGCCCACTCCCCTGACATCAGTCTGAAGATGGGTCTTGACCCGAAACATCACCCATTCCTTCTCTCCAGAGATGCTGCCTGTTCCGCTGAGTTACTCCAGCATTTTGTGTTTATCTTCAAATACATCAGCATCTGCAGCTCTTTCCTACACATGAGATTAAACAGTGCAGCTGAGAACTAACCAGTGATATATCAAGATTCAGCATTATATCAAGTGGTCTACATTTATAAAGCTGTGGACCCATTCCGTTCTTACTCGTAAACAAGACAGCTCCAAGTTATCTTGCAAACTTTAAAGACATGGGTCTGTAAACTCTTCGGTTTCCCCTCTGGCAAACAATTAAAACTGAAATATTTGGTTTTTAATCCATCATTCTTGTTCCAAAATACATGAGTGGAATACTACTAAATATTACCAGCCACAAAACCCAGGGCTGGACATTTTTGCTGATAAACTGGGAATGTTATTTTTTTTAACGGGAATCCAAACCAGCTTGAGTGCCAAGCACAAGCTGCACACAGCAAATCACATTTAACACAGGGACCGATTGCCAGAAAATAACTTTAAAATAAACTTTAAACGCCAATTCAGAGAACCCTCGCATTCCCTTTTAGCACACAAATGTACCTTACGATTCACGTCCATAGAATAGCTAATTGGTATCTAAATCCAATCCACAAATAACTGGCACAGGGTTCTGCTCTGGTTTCTTCCCATATTCCAAAGACGTGCCGGTTTCTAGGTTAATTGGCTTCTGTACATTGTCCATCATTGTCTGTAGGATGGAACTAGTTTGCAGGGATCACAGGTCAGCGCGGACTCCAAGGGTCAAAGTGCCCGTTTCCACGCTGTTTCCCTAAATTAAAAATTTAGGAATAACCAAAAATATTACCTGGAATGGCAAGATGAGAAGCAATGAAATGTTACCAGATGAAACGTGTCTGGATTCATCATGCTTTTTAATTAGTTACTAGTACTGGCCCTGAAGCAATCTCCCCATAACGGCTTTTAAAGTTAAGCAAAGAACAGATTTTCAGATTTAGTTGTAATCAGAATAGAAATCTACTTACTGGAACATCAGTTTAAGGCATTCCTGAATTATTTTTGCATTGGTGCAACGCAACACAAGCATTTAAGCTGTAAATCCAACGGTACCAGCAGTACATTGATACTGGTTAATCTTTACATTTAATGCTAAAGGCACACATTGACTGATTTTATTCTTTGCAATTTTCCATGAGCTTCAAAACAACAGCTCTAAATTATTAAAAGCAACAGTCGACCAAAAATGGTCTTCAGGTTTGCGGGAACTTGTATTAAAGCAGCGACATTGTAATTTTATTTCACTCTCACCATAATATTGCGTGCAGATTGCCGAGCTTTTGGCTAAATAACAAACGACCCACACAGCTGGAGGCAGTGGAGGATTTACTGTTGACTTTACTATCCCTTAATCCAAGTTTAACCTTGAAGGGTTTGAACAGTATATCTGCATCAATATATTTTTGTTGTTTTGAGCGTTTAATATAGGCTAACCGTACACCAGTTTACAGGCAGTCAAAATGGGGGCTTTTCAGATAGGGAAGCATGCAACGGTTTTTTCCACATGGTAACCAACTTTACAATGAGAGTGTCCAAGCTATTAACAAGACTGTCCAAGCTATTAACACTTCAGAAAACTCGATTGTTTTTACACCAACCGACAAGCAGGTTTCTCAGAGAAAAGAGTTCTTTTTTAAACTGGGAGACAAATTCTAGTGCTTGTTCTCTTTGCAACTCATCTCCCCTTAAACCTATCCCGAGGCTAAACCTAATCATTGTTAATGTTGTTGTTGCGGCTGCCTGTGGATGGCTGCTCTGTACCCAATCAACTCAACACCAACTTTACTTTGACGAAACCTCTTGGAACAACTTTAATTTATTGTCATGTGTACCGAGATACAGTGACATTTTTTTTCCGTTGCGTGCTACCAGTCAGCGGAAAGGCTATACACGATTACATTGAAGCCACAGTGTACAGGATAAAGGGAATAACCTTTAGTTAAGAGAGTCACCAGAGGTAGATGGGAGCTCGTTCCAGTTGATAAGATGACTCCATTTTCTGATAACAGCTGGGAAGAAACTGTCCCTGAATCTGGAAGTATGCATTTTCACACTTCTGTATCTCTTGCCTGATGGGACAGGGGAGAAGAGGGAGTGTCTGGAGTACGTCTCGTCCTTGCGTGAAGGGTAGATGGAGTCATTGGAAGTGAGGTTGGTTTTGTGACATTCATGGGCTGCATCCACAATTCTCTGCAATTTCTTGCAGTGCTGTAATGAGCTGTCCCCAAACCATGCTATGATGCATCCCGATAAAATGCTTTCTATGGTCATCTGTAGAAGTCGGTGAGAATTCTGGAAACAAAGACTGCAGATGCTGTCATCATGAACAAAAACCAATCTGCTGGATGTACTCTGGGTTAGGCAGCATCTGTGGAGGGGAAAAAAAATTGCAAGCAACATTTTGGGTCAGTGCTCTTCTTCAGGATACACAGATATTGGCTTGCTTGTCCTGCCAGTGGACTTGGAGGATTTTAACTTCAACATGGACAACATCTCACCGGTACTTTGAAATGCCTTCGCAAGTGATCCATGTGTCAAGTGTACATAAAGGACAAGATTTTTGCAGTATATCTGCATCAATATATTTTTGTTGTTTTGAGCGTGACAACAGAAGGAAATCTACCTTTCCATCACTTTTCCTGACATGGCCAAAGAAAATGTGGACACATGGATGCAATAGTGCATTATCATCAATGTCAGCCTTCATTGATATGTGGTGCCAAGATACAGGAAGAAGTCCACATTTACATTTTTTCTTTCCAAATTAAAACCGTAAAGCCTCCTCTTACAAAAGTTACATTGGGCATAAAGCCAGTCAAGTTTCAGATCAATCTCTTGCTTCCAAAACATATTTGCTTAGTATTCCTGCTAAGAATGCGAATAACCCTTTGGTCATCCTAAACAGGGAAAACAGTCCGACGGGATTTAAGTCATCATTTTAGAAAGCGGGAATCATTTTCTCCCTATTAAACAACCGGCAAATCATTACGAGGAATAGAAAAGGCAAAATCTCCACCTGAGGAACCCAAAATAGACAGAATCACCTATTCACAACAACGTTGGTCATTTCAACACCCATTGCATTATACCTCTGAGAGTCTTAAACTAAAGCTATATCTGCCATATGCATCAATCCTCTTACGTGTGTACAACTTGCTTTTATTGTGCAACTATATTTTTACTCCTTACAGTTTCTATTTCGGTTCTTCCCATTGCTAAACCTTTACTGCACACAACCAAACATATTGCTCATAGTTGGCCATTTTGATTTTTTCTTCCTTGCTCTATAAGAGGTACGGTGGTGCAGCGGTAGAGTTGCTGCCTTACAGCGAATGCAGCGCCGGAGATTCAGGTTCGATCCTGACTACGGGCGCCGTCTGTACGGAGTTTGTACGTTCTCCCCGTGACCTGCGTGGGTTTTCTCCGAGATCTTCGGTTTCCTCCCACACTCCAAAGACGTACAGGTATGTAGGTTAATTGACTGGGTAAATGTAAAAATTGTCCCTAGTGGGTGTAGGATAGTGTTAATGTGCGGGGATCGTTGGGCAGCGCGGACTCGGTGGGCCGAAGGGCCTGTTTCCGTGCTGTATCTCTAAATCAAAATCAAGAGCCATTTTCTTTGCATCCTATTTTACTCTTTACATCGCTGAAGGCGAGAAGGTTCAAATAACAAACTCGCAAAGATAAAAACGGCCATTTCTTACCCACCTTTAGTCTACCTGCCCATCCTCCCGTATAAAATCTATAGGCAGCTTCGACTTCTACTGCTGTGTTCAGGATCATGCCAAGCTTTTCAAATGCCATGCATAGAATCCAGTGTAAAATACCACCACTCCCAAAGGCAATCATGTGGTCAAATCTCCAGGGTACAAGGGAAAGTACACATCCTTTATATGTCATCAATGACTTCTTTGTTTCCGAGGCCTCAAAACAAACATTAGAAAACACCAGAGATGCTTCAGTGAAGGAACAAATGAAAATTAGACATTCCTTTTCAAAAGCAGGTAACAATTAATACTAGGGAGGTGTTCAGCAAAAAGAAATTAGATTTCACAGGAGGGAATTTGTGACTTTTGTCAAAACAAATTGTGTTCTTGTGTTAGAGCATAGGGCAGCACAGTGGTTAGCATTGCTCTCTAAACTCCTGAAACCTATGTTTGACCCCGACTTTGGATACTGATCACACGGAGCTTGCATTTTTTCTCTGCAGCACATGGGTGCTCCAGTTTTCTCGCGCATGCCAAAGATGTGCCGGTTAATCAGCAAATTGCTGCTGTGGAAGATGGATGGCAGGGGAATCAAGGCAAGTTGACATGGACGCAAGAGGGGAAAATAAAGTCAGTGATTGATGGCAGGCACGGAAATGGTAGCCGAGTAACTGGTGAGGACACCCACCAAATATTGCTGTAAATGAAGAAAGTGGTTGAAGTGAGTGGTTTTGCAGAGAGTGAAGATTGCAGCAGGATCTGGATCGATTGGCCAGGTGGGCAGAGGAATGGTTGATGGTTGCGGAAGTCAAGTTCGTCCCGACAACGGAAAGTTTGAGCGCCCCGACCACGGGAGAACAAAGAAGGGAAGAAGTTTTAACTTTTTTTGCCTTCCATCACAGTAAGGAATGTGGGAGTCGCTGTGGTGGATGTTTGTGTTAAAAAAAAAATATTTGGGCATCTTGTGGCTCTTTATTGGTATGACTGTTTGGCAATCTGAATTTCACTGTCCCTTAATTGGTACATGTACAATAAACAAACCTTAAACCTTGGAATTAAATACAGAGGAGTGTGATGTGTTGCATTTTGGGACATCGACCAAGGGCAGGACCTACACAGTAAATGGTAGAGAAGAGGGATCTAGGAGTACAGGTGCAGGGTTCCTTGAAGGTCGAGTCGCAGGTAGATAAGGTGGTCAAAAAGGCTTTTGGCACTTTGGCCTTCATCAGTCAGAGTATTGAGTATCGAAGTTGGGAGGTCATGTTGCAGTTGTATAAGATGTTGGTGAAACCGTATTTAGAATATTGTGTTCAATTCTGGGCATCACGTTATAGGAAAAAAGGGTTCAGAAACGATTTACGAGGATGTTACCAGGACTAGAGGGTGTGAGCTATAGGGAGAGGTTGAGTAGGCTGGGTCTCTATTCCATGGAGCGCAGGATGATGAGTGGTGATCTTATAGAGGTATACAAAATCATGAGAATAGATCGCGTAGATGCACAGAGATCGGGTAGATGCACAGGTTTAGAGGGATATGGATCAAACGCAGGCAGTGGGACTAGTGTAGCTGGAACATTGTTGGCCGGTATGGGCAGGTTGGGCCGAAGGGCTTATTTCCACACTGTATCACTCTAGAGTCATGGAGGGCTCTTTCATGTTGTATGATGAGTGTTTTTAAACTTGTGCAGAGACACTCAAAGAGAGACACAAAATGCTGGTGTAACTCAGCGGGACAAGCAGCATCTCTGGATAGAAGGAATGGGTGAGGTTTCAGGTTGACACCCAACTATCAGAGACACTTAAAGCTCAGATGCAAATACATCACAGATACATCCTCAGTCTGTAAGAGGAGAAAACAAACATTCCTCAGTTGAAATCTGCAGTTTTAGTGTCCCTGCATTGCGCCCAAATGCTGCCAAGCTCATCACACAGCTGCTCCTAGCTTGATTCATCTGTGTGCTTAGTTTTATTTTAGAACTGAGTTGCAATTTCACTGCTGGACATTAAGTGAGCTGAAATCATCTGAAAACAAAATGCACAGACATTCCCCAGAGTATGCACATTCACAATTCACTACAATCGTTCCCAGACAACATTTTATAACTCAAATTTCAGCTTTCCCAACAGATCCTGTTTAATGTGGGCAAGTAAAAGAAAGATTGGGTCAATGCTAATGATGATTAGGCGTGGACAACTTTCCCCTCACGCCATTGACTGCCATTAGGATTAGAACCGTTAAATATTTTGTGCATCATAAATCACAGCTAATGATTGGAGAGATTCTTAATTTACAGCAACATTTGGTGGGTTTCTTTCAGCTGTTACCCAGCCAAACACACATTAGAGATGCACTTTAGGTTATCCTTCACTTTAATCACGTAAATCAATAAATAACAGCTTAATAAGGCAATTTAAATTGAAATTAATGCAGGCTCAGTGCAAAAAAACTCCTTCAGCTCAGCAAAAGTCCAAATTATGAAGATGTAAACTGTTTATCAAGCTCTTCCCAAACCAAGTTCATCATTCCACTGAGTTTCCAGAAGATAGATTTTAAGCTCTATCCTCGAATTCAACTACACAGAACGTGGCTTCCCTTTCATTGTCCCACCATCCTAGAAGACAACAGATCCATAAATCAGTTAATTGGTCAATATACCTTGGAGGCGCATAACTATGAGTGCATAATTTAATCTGCTGCGGGAACACAGCAGGTCAGGCAGATTCTGTGGCAGGAAATGAACAAACCACAGTGGGTCAGTTCCCTTCTTGACAATCCACACAAGGAAGCAAAAGCAGTAGAGAAATTGTGGAGAAGATGTACGGAGATGTTGCCTGGGATGGAATGTTTCATTTACGAGGGGAGCAAGGATAGGTCGCATTTGTTTTCCTTGGAGCACAGTGTGACAACTGGAGCCCTGACAGAGGTATAAAATTTACGAGGCGTGGCTAGGATGGATAGTGAGAGATCTTTCCCATAATAGATATCTAACACCAAAAGGTATAGGTTCAAGGTGGGAAGAAAGAGGATGAGAGGGGACCAGCAGGGAGGAAATTTCACCCAGTGGAGAAAGGCAATCTGGAACGCTTGGCTCAGGCAGCTAATCTCATATTTGTTAGTATCTGGATGAGCACTTGAATTGCCAAGGCATAAGAGTATAGACCATGTCCTAATAAATGGGATGAGTATTGACAAAGATAATTGAACATAAAATACACAAGAACCATTCCAAGCCTGCCCCACAATTCAGTAATACTGATCCCCAATCTCAACTCTACTTTCTGCGCAATCCTCATATCTATCGATTTACTTGATATCCAGAAATGCCACCAAACTTTGCCTTGAATGTATTCTGTGACCAAGCAGAGAATTCTAAAGAGTTAGTCATCTCTCAAATCTCTCATCCCAGTACCAAGCAATCAGCTCTTAACCTGAAACCACAAAGGCACATTGCCTGTGCTAAACTGGCAATATGCTAGCTCCCCAGTAAACTTTTATTTTTAGCAAAAACCTTTGATGAAGCACTTCAAATTCCATGTGGAAATTCCCCTGCAACCACAGCACATTATTTCTTCAAAGAATGACATAACTTAGACAATAGGTGCAGGAGGAGGCTATTCGGCCCTTCGAGCCAGCACCGCCATTCAATGTGATCATGGCTGATCATTCTCAATCAGTACCCCGTTCCTGCCTTCTCCCCATACCCCCTGACTCCGCTATCCTCAAGAGCTCTATCTAACTTGACTAAATATCATTTCTCCATCAGAAAACCAAGTTAACTTTTTCCAATTGTATTGTTTTTCTAAGTGCCTTACCACGATGTCTTTAACAACAACTTTACCAGTTTTATTAACGACAGATGTTCATTGGATTGTAGGGTTCTATTATTTGTCTCTTCCCACACTTCGAAAAGCAAAGTTTTAAGTGCCATTTCCAACTTAATGGAACCTTCAGAATCTGGACAATAGACAATAGGTGCAGGAGTAGGCAATTCGGCCCTTCGAGCCAGCACCGCCATTCAATGTGATCATGGCTGATCATTCTCAATCAGTACCCCGTTCCTGCCTTCTCCCCATACCCACTGACTCCGCTATCCTTAAGAGCTCTATCTAGCTCTCTCTTGAATGCATTCAGAGAATTGGCCTCCACTGCCTTCTGAGGCAGAGAATTCCACAGATTCAATTTTGGAAAATTAACCATCTCAACAGCCAGTTCTTTTTAAGATCCTGGGACAAAAATCAATTAAGACCCAGTAATTTTTCAACCACCAGCTCCAAATAATTTGCTCAGTACCATTTTCCCCAAGTTCCTCCTTCCCCTTAAATTGAAAACGCTTATTCCTACACCAGTCTTTCCCTCAAGGCAAACCAGAGGGCCAGATATAACATGAACCCAACCATGCATCAACCAAAGCCTAAAACTTCCATCAGGGCAAGTGGCTGGTAACCAATGGTTCCTCTCACAAGAGCCAGCTGTCAATAGGACCTCACCTCTTTTGCTCTGTGCTCTCCAGACAGTGAAGAGATCTTTAACATCTAACATCAGACCCAACTTACTGTCAACCTCCAACAATAATCAACCCATTATAAATCTACCACCTTTTCATTCCCTAGGCAACTGCAGCACAACCTCTGAAATGGAGTCTCGAACGATCAGGTGAGAGTAAAGATCCCATACTTCCTATGCAAGAGCAAGCAGCATTTTTAATGCCTCAACTGAGTTCACTGTACAAACAGTATATGATCAAAGGCTGTTCATGAACTCTTGCTGTGTGCAAATTAACTGCGGTGAGAAAAGTGATTACATCAAAAGTATTTCATTTGATGTGGTGCTGTGGGATATTGAAGCTTTTATTCAAGTCAGGTTTTTTTTCTAATTTGGAAACTGATAAAAAAAAGGAGCATGGAAGGGAAGTGATGCTTAAACATTCCAAGACTTTCAATCACTATCACTGGTTGAAGCAATAAAAAAAATTATGTTCTAACTAGACCAAGTGGACCCATTGAGCCCAAACCTCTCCTGCATTGGTGCAGCACCCTCTTCTCCCTCCCTCCCCCCTCCCCTCCCCCTCCACCACCCCCTCCCCCACCCCCTCCACCCTCCCCTTCATCCCCCTCAACTCTCCTTATTCTCCCTCCCTCCCCCTTCCTACCTAGGAGATAGATTTAAACTTTAAAATGTAAATAGCTTTAAAAATATAACACTGATTTCAATTAAACATCTTCCATTAGCACCAAAGGGACGACGGTGAGTAAGGTGGGCCTAAAATTGTTGTGCTATTGTGTACCGTTTTGGCTGTAGTTCAGGAACAAACAAACAAATGAGAGTTTTAGTATATAGAAGATTTGAATGCATCAAATGTAATGCTTGTAAGCAAAGAGGTGGGTGAGGAAAGAGAAGGGATATTTCCTCAATGTTAAAAAACCCAAAAGACATTTCTCGAGTGTTCATTTTGACATTGAAAGATTCCTCTGATACAGTCTCAATGGGGTTGGCGTTGACAAACAAAGAGTCTTACTGCCCGATTCCAGAGACCAGAGCCACAAATGTAATTGGGGTTAGAAAGGCAGCATCATCAACTAATTGCTCAGGAAAGCCAGTTAGGAATGTCAGCTAAAATCGTGGCATCTATTGTTGCGAGGAGACGTGCAATTTGCCTTAAGGTCAAGGCCAAATCTCTGGCTTGATGAGAAATGATAGGTCATCCAAACAAAATATAAAAAATTGTTTGCTCAGTAAGAATAGTGAAAGTGAAGTGTTTGCCACTAAAATTGAAATGGCAGATGGGAGTGGGTTTAAACGACTACTGGATTGACAGACAGCTTAAAATTAATGAGCATTGGAACCTGTGGCCGAGATCAGCATCAATCAGCAGGACAAAAGAAGATGGAGCCAAGATGAAAATAGAGGTTCCATTCCACTTAATCTTTTGTTCTCTTTCTTTCCATCCCATGTTTAAAGTTACCAAACAATTCATCAATAAATACAAGTGTGAAATGATAGTTAAACATTAACAGTGACACTGGAAGGCAAAAGGAATCAAGTTAAAGCATGAACAAAATCTAATGTTATATTTTATGCAAGGATCACCAGTATCTTATCCACTCAGAACACAAAACTGGATGGAATTTTGAATAAAAACTGGTAGCAATACATGGTTGGCTTTTGTCCATACTTCTACATTAGTGTCGACCTTGCAATCGGTAAAACATGCAGTTTGCTCAGTTTTAGTCACCTCCTTTACGAACTTTCAATGTATACCTTTTATCTTGGAGTTCGCCAGGAGTGAGCGCAAGGGGGTTGGGAAAGCAGAAGAGCAAAAACAGCATTCATAGAGGCCCATGACTAAATGCCAGACTATACACAAGAGGAGACAATGGCCATTATTGCTCTTTGGTTAAAAAAAAATGCTCATGTTTTTTTGAGCAATATCAGGTGCATCTAATCATTAAGGAAACTACTTTTTCCAAAAACATACCTGGCCTTCGAGGACTCCCTTCTCTTCCTCCAAAAATGCATTGTAACATTGCCAAGTCTGGGTGGGTTCGACGAATTGCAGACTTAAAATTTAGTTTGCAACTCCTTATTTGAGTTGGACAGCTGTGAAGCGGGAAGGGAGGTCGGCGTTCAAACCAAGGCATAACAGCCAAGGGCCTCGACCCGAAACCTCACCCATTCCTTCTCTCCAGAGATGCTGCCTGACCCGCAGTTACTCCGGCATTTTGTATCTATCACAGTGGCAATACATTCAATCATTTTCATCCAGAATCTTTGCACTTAGATTTCAGAACGTTAAAAAAAATTGTGGAAAATGAGGTAATGTAGAGTTTTCATTCTGTTCAGCCATCTGCATTCACCACATGAAGCTTCTTAATCAGCGGCTAGACACAGCAGCTATGAAGGCATAATTGTAACTGGCGCTTCAGTTAATAGCATTCTTATTTCTGTAATCGGCGCAAGACTCGGCCCATAACCTAGTGCCCAAATGCTTGACTGGTAAATTAGTGCAGTACAAAGTGAATGATACAAATTCAAAAAATGTCACTTGCTCACATGGATGCAAGAGATGCCACAATATTATTATAATTACCAGGAGAAAAACTATCACAGTGATGCAAACATTTTCATTTAAAAAAGCACTGAATAAATAATACCATATGGACTGGATTGTCCTGGATTCAGTCTAATACCCCAGCTCAGATCTAACTTGTCCCTCCACACTTTCCCCAACAATTTTAGTAGGCCTATGGTCCAATTGGCCTGGATACCTAACTATAATGGCTGGTCTGAAAAGGGGGAGGGGGGGGGGGGGGGGGAGGGGGGAGAGGAGACAATTAGTCCAGGTCAATTCTAGCTTCCACATTTCAACTTGCAGGCATGGATATCAGAGACAAACTGACCTGGATAAAAGATATTGCTTGCTGGCACTTCCATGTACAAGGGGACCATTTATGGCCATTATCACACTGCTGTTTTTGGGAGCTTGAATGAACATGGACTACTGCCTTTCCTCATTAGTGCTTATAATATCATGCAAGTGCTTATAATATCTTAAGAGGGGCAAAAAAGCTGCTATATAAATCCCAGTGCTTTTTCTTTAAAAAAAAAAGCAACAGCATTTTGTAAAGACCTTGAGGTAAAAGTCAAAAGATCAGGTGGATTTTCCTAAAATCTGACGTTACAAAGGCAGACTGATTATTGAAGAACTCCTCATTGTGTATAAAAAAAATGCAAAGTACACAAAGGACACACAATTAATAAACATACATGTCCCTTGGCCAGAAAATGAAGTGAAGAGGTTTAGACGTACAGGCATGTAGGTTAATTGGCTTGGTGTATGTGTAAATTGTCCCTCGAGTGTGTGGGATAGTGTCAGCATGCGGGGATCGCTGGTCGACGCGGACTCTGGGCCGAAGGGCCTGCTTCCACGCTGTATCTCTAAACTAAACTGTTTAAAGGTGCCAGTGCGCTGTACTCGTGCATGCCATTACAAACAAAAAGTACTGGGATTACTGCATTGAATTAAAAACAATAGGACTCCACAAACTAATTAGCACCAAGAATTCTGCTCACTTCCTGATAATGGGCAAGACATTTCCTTTACCCACTGACATCTTTCACATTTTAGCTTGTGTTACCTTTGCTGTATCAACTAAAGTAATTATTTTGCCAGCGTGTCCTGGTTGTGCATCCCTTTCACGCTGCTGTAGCCTGTAGCACCGAGCCCAGCTCAGCACCCGGACTAAAATTCCCTGCTCCTTTCTTTAGAAAGTTCAGGAGCAGCAGTTTTCAAACTAGAAGCTAACATCTCCCAAACCTCCTCCCATCAGACAGCAAACAAGGCACATAAAGAATAATATGTTTTTATGTTGTTCATTCAGCTCTTATCAAAAAGAAAAAAATTAAGTTGAAACACTTCCATTCTCCTTCGAGAGGAAGACCTATAAATGTGGGAAATATCAGCATTCCCAGATTACTGGGATGCCCTTCAGCTATTAGTTCCAAGAAATTAGGGGAGCCAACCATTTTCAATCAAACCCTTTATCTTTCTTCCTCCAGGGTACCTGTTCTTACCCATTCAATAGTTTTGACGAAACATATATGGCGTTAAAAGTTTACTGTCTTCTGCCTGCCCATTCACATCTTGTGGCGTCTTAAAAAGATTAGCAAACACCAATAATCCCATGAAAAGCAGTCTTTTTGAAGTGATTAAAGAAACCTCAGGATTTACTGTGCACAAGAACGAAGACACATCCCGTGGCAAAAACAAGACTATTCCATCACTCACATCAAACGACTGAAAGGAACATCTCAATTGTAGAAAGAAGGAACTGCAGGTGCTGGGTTATATCAAAGATGGACACAAGGAAATTATCAAATTTTAATTGAGAGAGAGAGACACACACACACACACACAAAGTGCTAGAGTAACTTAGCGGGTCAGGCAGCATCTCTGAAGAAAAAGGATAGGTGATGTTTCAAATCAGGACCCTTCTTCATAGACCCGAAACATCACCTATCCTTTGTCTCCAGAGATGCTGTCTGACCCACTGAGTTACTCCAGCACTTTGCATCTTTTTCTATTGAAATCATCTGGCAGACCAATTAAACAAGTACTTTGGTTCTGTCATCACTAAGAAAGACACACTCTCCCAGAAATACTAGGGGCCCCGAGGATGGAGGAACTGAAGAAAATCCACTTTGGCCAGGAAATTGTGTTTTCTTTTGTTTTTTTGTTTTTTTTAGAGATACAGCGCGGAAACAGGCCGTTCGGCCCACTGGGTTCGTGCCGCCCAGCGATCCCCGCACATTAACACTATCCTACACACACTAGGGACAATTTTTACATTTGCCCAGCCAATTAACCTGCATACCTGTATGTCTTTGGAGTGTGGGAGGAAACTGAAGAGCTCAGAGAAAACCCACGCAGGTCACGGGGAGAACATACAAACTCCGTACAGATGGCGCCCGTAGTCAGGATCAAAACCGAGTCTCCGGCCCTGCATTCACTGTAAGGCCGCAACTCTACCGCTGCCCCACCGTGCCGCCTAAACAGTTGGGACTGAAGGCAGATGAATCCCCAGGGCCTGATGGTCTGCATCCCAGAGTACTCATGGTGGTGGCCCTAGAAATCGTGAATGCATTGGTGATCATTTTCCACAGTTCTATAGACTCTAGATCAGTTCCTGTGATCTGGAGGGTAGCCAATGTAACCCCATTTTTTAAGAAAGGAGGGAGAGAGAAAACGGAATTATAGATCAGTTAGCCTGACATAGTTAGTGGGGAAGATGCTGGAGTCGATTATTAAAGATGTAATAGCAGCACAATTGGAAAGGAGTGACAGGATCGGACAAAGTCAGCATGGATTTAAGAAGGGGAAATCACGTTTGGCTAATCTTCAGGTATTTGTTGAGCATGTAACAAGTAAAATGGATAAGGGAGAGCCAGTGGATGTGGTGTATCTCGACTTTCCAAAAACCTTTGACAAGGTCCCACACAAGAGATTTGTGTGCAAAACTAGAGCACATTGTGCATTGTAATGGGGATAGGGTATTGACATGGATAGAGAGCTGGTTGGCAGACAGGAAGCAAGAGTAGGAATTAACGGGTCCTTTTCAGAATCGTAGGCAGTGACTAGTGGGCTCAGTGCTAGGACCCCAGCTATTTCCAATACATATTAACGATTTAGTTAAAGGAATTAAATATAACATCTCCAAGTTTGCAGATGACACAAAGCTGGGTGGCAGGGTGAGCTGCGAGGAGGATGCTATGAGGTTGCAGGGTGACTTGGATAGGTTGGGTGAGTGGGTAGAAGCATGGCAGATGTGGATAAATGTGAGGTTATCCACTTTGGTGGCAAGGACAAGGCAGATTATTATTCGAATGGTGTCGGATTGGGAAAAGGGGAGGTGTAACGAGACTTGGGCGTGCTTGTACATCAGTTACTGAAAGTAAGCATGCAGGTACAGCAGGCAGTGAAGAAAGCAAATGGCATGTTGGCCTTCAGAGCAAGAGGATACGAGTATTGGAGCAAGGAGGTCCTGCTGCAGTTTTACAGGATCCTGGTGAGACGACACCTGAAGTATTGTGCACAGTTTTGGTCTCCTAATTTGAGGAAGGACATTCGTGCTATTGAAAGACTGCAGCGTAGATTCACCAGGTTAATTCCTGGGATGGCAGGACTGACATATGATGAAAGAATGGATCAACTAGGCTTATATTCCCTGGAATTTAGAAGGATGAGAGGGGTTCTTATAGAAACATAACATTAAGGGATTGGCAGGCTAGATGCAGGAAAGATGTTGCGAGAGTCCAGAACCAAGGGTCACAGTTTATGAAAAGGCCATTTAGGACTGAGATGAGGAAAACCTTTTTTACCCAGAGAGTTGTGAATCTGTGGAATTCTCTGCCACAGAAGGCAGTGGAGGCCAATTCCTTGGATGTTTGAGTTAGATATAGCTCTTAGGGCTAAAGGAATCAAGGGATATGGGGAGAAAGTAGGAACAGGGTACTGATTTTGCATGATCAGCCATGATCTATTGAATGGTGGTGCTGGCTCGAAGGGCCGAATGGCCTACTCCTGCACCTATTTTCTACGTTTCTATCTATTTTCCTTGATTTGCATTTTAGCAAGGACACACAGCGAGGAACAAGAACAAAGTCCATGACTTACCCTAAAATTCACTCAATTCTGCCTCCAGAAGCTGAGGTAGTTACAAATCTGATGGATGATTAAGTTTAAAATACAACGTTGCCCTTTTTTGTTAAAACAGAAACTAACATTGCTGCAATTTGCAAACACAAAACAACAGTGACAGGGTAAAAAGCTACCAAAGGGTGGAAAGAAGGTCAAGGGAACAAGTGCTTATCAAATTCCACTAAACTCTCCTGTGTGGTATAGAATGCCCTTCAATAGCTGAAGTCAAACATTTGATGCGATACCATTGTTTTCTCATTACTAGTGTTACAGAGACGCTGTCATGTACGTGAATGTCGTGGTTTGAAGCAGCAAAGTGAATTTGCCGAGACCAAGGACATCAGCCTTTTGCTTGTGAACCATAGCTTAGTTCCCAACACAGATGTGTGTACAGACACATACTAATGCTCCATTATTGTTACGAGATCGTGCCGCATGGTTAGAGGTGTGGCCTATCAGCTAAATGTTCATCCAAATATCCCTTTTGATCTTAGAAAGAGGAGAAAAATCCCATGACGTTTCAGTTTAGTTTATTGCCACATGCACCGAGGTACAATGACAAGCTTTTGCTGCGTGCTAACCTGTCAGCAGCAAGACAATACATGATTACTATCAATCCATTTACAGTGTATAGATACAAGAAAAGGGAATAACGTTTAATGCAAGGTAAAGCCAGCAAAGTCCAATCAAGAATAGTCCGAGGGTCATCGAAGAGGTAGACAGTTCAGCACTGCTCTCTGGTTGTGGTAGGATGATTTGTTTCAAAGAATATCAAACATCCTCAGTTGTACTGTAATAACAAGGAACTGCAGATGCCACTTTACACCAAAGACAAAATGCTGGATTAATTCAGCAGATAAGCCAGCTTCTCTGGAGAACATGGATATGTGAAGTTTTCAGTGAGGACCATTCTTCAGACTGAAGTCTGTCTCAGAACCAAAACGTCACCTATCCATGTTCTCCAGAGATGCTGCCTGACCTACTGAGTTATTCCAGCATTGTGTGTCTCTCTACCTCTTATTCAAAATCATAGAAAACAGTACCACTGGTCTGATTAGTGGACAATTCTATTCTGTTATTCTATTCTGTTTGCTGACTGAAAGTTAGCTGCAGTCATAGTTTGTCTATAAAATAGTATATATATATATATATAATAATAATAATAATAATAATAATGCATTTTATTTATATAGCGCTTTTCATATACTCAAAGACGCTTTACAGAGATTTAGAGAACATAGGGAAATGAATAAATATATATATATAAAATGTTGAGACATTCTGAAATGAATGCAAAAGACACTACCTAACTTTAAATAATACAATTGGAAATTTTTAACTGAGGCAGAAACTGTATCAACACTCAATACACTGCAAATGAATGAAGGTCAAGTGGACAAGCAACAAGAAAATGGCCGGCAAATACTTACCCAAATAGTAGTGGTCCAGAGATCCCATTCATGTATCACTAAAGTATTACAGGAAATGTTCTACACCCTGACATGGGTGAGAGTTCATTGGTTGCACGGAATGATTGATGCACAAGACCGGTAGTCAAGCTAAAAGCAACATTCAAGTCAAAGCTGTTGAATGTTCTTGAGGATTGACAAACCCAGATTCCAAAACATTTTTTTTATTTCATAGTCACTAGTCTGTATTTAGTTCTCCAAAAAGATGTAAAAGGACACGGCAGAAGACAGAAAGTTGGCACACATTAGGGGGCAACATAATCCTGTACAAATGCGCAGATCAAATCAGTGCTGATGTCTCAATGATAAAACCTTACATTTCCTCTCCAACCCAAAGCATTCCTACACAAAACATGGCAATACTGAGTGCAAGGAAGGCAAGCCTCCTGCTTTTCTTCCCAGATTTTGCACAGGATACAACTTTGCACCCTTTAAACTTAACTGCCGTTATAAGCGTAGATTCCAAAATAAAGAGTCAAGAGCCATGAGTGTTTAACTATCATATGTAGTGACAGCGGAATTTTTACTTGCTGCAGCTTAATAGGTTTGTAAATACAACAACAGATTATATAACGATCAAAGCATAATAAATAGCCACAACACTAGGTAGCTACAGCAATGCAAAAAAAACAAAACAAAGTCCATAGTGCAACCAAAGGCAATAGTCCACAGAGATTATAGTTGCAGAGGTTAGTGTCCTGTAATGTTCAAGAGTCTGATGATTGCTGGTAAGAAGTTGTTCATGACCATGGCAGAGACTGGTTTCAGTCTCCTCCAACAATGGAGGTCCCGGTGTGGGGGGGGGGGGGGGGGGGACTACCATGAGGGAGGGGAAGAATAAAGGAGGAGGAGAACAATGGACCCGGAGTGGGGGAGGGGAGAACAAACGATGAGCTGGTAGGGGTACTTTGTAACTTTTTCAGCGCCATATATGGTGACTATTTGCATACCTTGGGTATGCAAGCAAAGAATTTCACTGTGCCTTGCCACTTGTGACTATAACGTATTCCATTCTTCTAGATGGTGGTAGCAAGAAGAGAGCTTGGCAAGCATGGTGTGGGTCTTTGATGATATTGTTGCCTTTTGGAGGTAGCACCTTTGTTCCTGAACTTTCAAGTTGTTGAACCGGACCAACCCTGTTTGCTCTCCACCGTACACCTGCAGAAGATCAGTTGAGTATTCATTGACATATCGAAATCTTCAATCTTCTAAGTAGAGGCATTGATGAACTTTCTTTCTCATTGCGTCAACGTGCTGGGCCCAGGACAAAACTTCAGGGATATGCACGCCCAAGAATTTGAAACAGCTCACTCTTCATTGAAGATAGATTAATGAATCCTCAACATTTCCACTGAAGGCAAAAATCAGCTCATTGGTCTTGCCAACGTTGAGAGAAAGATTGTTGTTCTAGCACCATTCAGAATTTTAATTTCCCTCCTGCGCATCGACTCATTGTTACCTGGTATTCGTCCAACAATGGTGGTGGCGTTGGGAAAATTGAATGGTGTTGGAGACACTTCTGGCCACACAGTCACAGGATAGGCTGAGTAGAGCAGCAAACTGACCACACAACCATGAAGTACCCTTGTTGATGATTGAGAAGGACATATTGCCAATCTGTATTGTGGTCTGCTGATGAAGGAGTCAAGGATCAAATTACATTGGGATGAACAGATACCTGTTCATAGTTTAGAGAGAATTACAGTATTGAATGCCCAATACTGCTCTATCAACGTTCGCAATAAAGTTACTGAACAAACAAAATTATTTAAATCCATAGCCCAGTTAACTTAGCCTTCAGAAAGCAGCACGACTTTAAATAATTGCAACGAGCAACTTGTTCAGTCAACATTTAATGATGTCCAAGGCATGGTGAGGCAAATTGCTAAATGTACTAAAAACATTTTAATGAAATCCTATTTTATTACACACGACAATCTGCAGCACTTTAAAAAATGTCCAAACACAGCAAAGCTTTGATCAGCGACACATCATTCCCAAAACAGATATCCCCCTGCAACTACTGCAGAATTACTTTGCCTTTTTCATAGGCCAACTGGCATTAGTGGATTAACTCATTCCCAACAACTTGCTGGAAATTCACATTTCTTGACCATGAATTATATTCCAAGTCCTTTCCCATCCCTTCTATCAGAAGTCACCTTCTGAGCCATTCCATCTTGCAGTGTTACGACTCCAGACTGCTGGGATCTCACCTACACTGCTTTATCACGGATACCTGAAACTATAGCCTGCAGTTCCAACGAGTGGTGTCAGTTTGTTGACAGCACCAATGGACAGGATAGTCCTTTCAAGTAAGAGAGAGGAGCCATGTCCCATCTATTCTTTCAGCCCTGATGAAGGGTCTCGACCTGAAACGACGACTGTCCATTTCCCTCCACAGATACTGCCAGGCCGACAGAGTTCCTCCAGCAGATTGTTGTTGCTCCACATTCCCGCATCAGCAGTCTTTTGCATCTCCATTTACAGGCAGTGCCTAGGTTACACAAGGATTCCTGACCTGTAAGCTCATTCAGAAACACATCATATTGCTCCCCGGAAAGCAACCCATAATTGCATCAGTCTGCTTTCACTTGCTAAAATCCTTTCATTTTGTCAACTAATCACATTAACATTTCCCATAATTAATCTAGTAGACTACATACTGTATCTAGTGAACTTTATACTGTATCTAGTGATGAATATGAAATATTACTAAGAATAAAAATATGGGAGAATTTGTACAAAGTCAAAATGCCACAAAACTATCTGGGACGGATTAACATTCAGATACACCATTAACTGAGCACCATATGATTTTATCCACATCAAGTCAGCAATGGCAGATTTAACGTTTAATAAAATCGGGTTACACAAGTACAACAAATGAAAGTGTCTGCTAATTCCAATGAACTGATGTCACTACCTGCCTTTATTTGTGCATGACTATTACTTGAATTACAAGTGATCAAAATGAGTACGGGACTATATTATGAACTGAACTCTCAGCCAAATTACTGGACTGAACTATGACAAGCTCCAGAGAGAAAGCAGGCTTTGTGCATTTCCTTGCAGGTCTGTATCCTCCCAGCTGACCCAATTAACATCAGATGCACTTTGTATCTGTCATTTCCTGTTTCTTCCTGTGAAACAACAAAAGCAAAGGGAGAGAAAGAATACAGCTTGCTAGACATCTCGAAAATTTAAACTAGATTTAAGCTGTAATTTAGCAGCAGATTAGTGCTTTTCAGAAAAATGGCATACTTGCTACAGCCGTCAAGTGGGGAAAGTCTGCACTGGTGTTTATTTAGTTTTAAATCTGTAAATCCCTTACAATCTGGAACGAAGCAATGTTTAAGTGACCACCCAATTTTATTATAACAAAATAACTGCAGATGCTGGTACAAATCAAAGGTATTTATTCACAAAATGCTGGAGTAACTCGGCAGGTCAGGCAGCATCTCAGGAGAGAAGGAATGGGTGACGTTTCGGGTCGAGACCCTTCTTCAGACTGATGTCAGGGGAGCGGGACAAAGGAAGGATAAAGGTGGAGACAGGAAGATAGAGGGAGATCTGGACCTCTTCCCCTCCTCCTTCCCAGATCTCCCTCTATCTCCCTGTCTCCACCTACATCCTTCCTTTGTCCCGCCCCCGTCATCAGTCTGAAGAAGGGTCTCGACCCGAAACGTCAATCAATTTTATTGTTTTCTTTCGCACCTTCCCCTTTTCCTTCACGACCTGTTCCAAAATACACAATGGAGTCTGCAGTACAAGAGAAAATAAAAATTAGAAGTGTCCTTCAAAACATATTGTGTTGAACTGTGAAAAACACTAATTTTCCCTCAGATATTACTGTTTACTTCCTCTTTCAACATGAAGTAGTTCAAATTATTGCAGTTGCCCTTACAAATAAAAAGCCAAACTTCAGTTTTTATTGGTTATCCAAGAGCTCCAACGTAGAATATCCCTTTCTAAATTAATCGGTCAGTTTCAACTTAAAATAAAAGAACATACCAATAGAAACGAGATGGAGGATTTGTTTTAGTCAGAGGGTGGTAAATCTGTGCAATTCATTGCCACAGACAGCCGAAGAGGTCAAATCATTAGTTTTTAAGGTGGATATTGACACATTCTTGATTGGTAAGGGTGTGGAGAGATCTGGGGGGAAGGCAGGAGAATGGGGTTGAGAGGGAAAGATAGATCAGATATGATTCAATGGCAGAGTTGACTTGATGGGACAAATTTCTGTTCCAATGACTTCTGAACTTGTTTGCTGGGGCACAGACACCTTCCAAGGTGTTCCATTTCTCACACCATTGTATTCAATACCTGCTCCGCTGGGGAGACCTTGAAGCACCAGTGACAATAATAAACTGAACAACAAGCAGTTTCCTCACCCTTCCCCCTCCACACCCAAACAAATGTCACAAGCAAGCTAAAAAAAAAACTGTGCTGGAGTAACTCGGCGGGTAAGGCAGCATCTCTGGAGAACATGGATGGGTGGCGTTTCAGGTCGGGCCCCGAGTCGCCTGAGATGCCACCCAACCCGCTGAACTGTCCAGCATTTTTTTGTAGAACAGCATCTGCAGTTCCTTGTATCCAAGTAGTCACAAAAAAAGCCATTCAATAGACAATAGACAATAGGTGCAGGAGTAGGCCATTCAGCCCTTCGAGCCAGCACCGCCATTCAATGCGATCATGGCTGATCACTCTCAATCAGTACCCCGTTCCTGCCTTCTCCCCATACCCCCTAACTCCGCTATCCTTAAGAGCTCTATCCAGCTCTCTCTTGAAAGCATCCAACGAACTGGCCTCCACTGCCTTCTGAGGCAGAGAATTCCACACCTTCACCACCCTCTGACTGAAAAAGTTCTTCCTCATCTCCGTTCTAAATGGCCTACCCCTTATTCAGCTCAAGATAATCACAGCACCTTTCTTCACACGCATATTCCACCTCTGAAGTACCAGTCCCTTTTTAGACAGTTCCTTGGAAAAAGAGATGACATATTTGGCTTCTTGTTTTGTGGTGCCAAGTGGTCAATATGGAACTCGAGGCCACTATACGGCATGCACTCATTCGGATATTGCTGGGTTTTGTGGTGCTCCCCGTGTATGGACTTACAGGTGGAAGGTTGGAGAACAAGTGGGGACTTATCGGGCATCAAAGAGAACAACACACCAGGAAATGAGTTGCAGAATGGGATTGCCCCAAGAGCCAGCACAAACTTGACGGATGAAAAATCCTCCTGTATTGCAAGATGCATGTAATATTCAACCAAAAAAAGATCTGAAGGGTCCCAACCTCGAAACATCACCTATCCATGTTCTCTGGAGATGCTGCCTGACCCGCTGAGTGACTCCAGCACTTTGTGTCTTATCTTTGGTATAAATCAGCATCTACAGTTCCTTGTCATTTCGACAAAACTCATTGCTGCTTCGGTTAAAATTGTACACTCACCACAGTCAGGGTCCTATTGCACCAAGGTTATCACAGATAACAGATAGTCCAAGGAATAAATTAGATGTTAAATCTAATCTCAAGGTTCAAATGAACTTGTAAAGTGTGAGAAAGCACAGGCAGCCAAAGCCCTGGATTAGGTTCCAGCCCTATCATTCACTCTTTGGTGTTCATTATTCTACATGCATTAAATGAAGGGCGCCACATGCTGCTGAATTACAGTGAAATGAGAGCAATGTTAAATTATTAACATCGGCTCCACTACCTTCATCAAGCTCTGTGACATTTCAATTCAAATGAATAGTGGAAGCTGGTAACATGGGTACATTTATTCATTTCCAGTGGAAATATTATATTGGCAAACCAGTTGTTTGGGTTTGCTACTGTCCTCAAAATTGTATGCAAGATTTACTGCAGGCTCACATAATTCACTTTGCCACACACACACACCCTTCCCCCCAGCAACAACAGTTACAGTTAGTGCATTAAGTGTAGAATTTCCTTCAGATTACTGCAGGTCAAAGTTAAAAAGGTATGAAGGTACGAGAGGGTGGTTGGAATAAAACAAAATGCTGTCTAAAAATAAAATGGGCACACAACCTCATTTTCACAAGCAAAATAACATTTTTTAGACTTGTATCGAGCTGATACAATAAATTTTGATTATGCTCCCATCCATTTTGTTCTTTATAAATTTAGGCAGTTACCTGATCACACTTTCTTTCCCTTTTAAGTGCTGAATTTCCTCAGAACTTTTAGGTAAAAATAAAGTTTGGCTAAGCCAAAATAACAAGTTTACAAAAGGAGAAAAAAAGCTCCTTTAATTTTCCAGTTAAACAAGAAAAGGCACCGCTGACGAGTCTGGCAGTGCACAAGAATGTAAAGCCGTCAAAAATATTTTACCGAAAGGAGAACACAGACGACTCAAGATCTAACTTTGTGTTCGGGTTGTGCTCCCTTCTGATTTATAGTGTACTGATTCTGCCAAGTGCAAAACATTAGTAACATACATAGATCAAGTGAACTCTGCATCATTTCCTAAACAGATAGGAAAGTGGGGCATAAGTGGAAACAAAAGAAAAGTAAATCTGCAAAGCCTTCGAACAGAGCGAAATGGATCAAATGACAAAGCAGAATAAGACAAACACGCTCAATTGACAATTCCTGCTGTGCCATATGAGAGCCCAGTTGTTGTATTACAAAGATAAGGAGTGGTATTGAAAAGGGTGGCTACTACAAACATTAAGAGCTGCCAAAAAGCAACAGGATCTTAAAACTATTGAAACCACAAAAGTTAAAGTCATGGGTCCGCCCTTCTGGAAAGGCTTGCCACAAAAACCAAGATGTGCCAGTGGCAACAAATCACTCCGCTACAGGGAAGGGAAGAAAACACACTAGGTTTGTGGTGTGGATCTTGCAGAATGGTCTGTGTCTCTAGGATAGAAACAGATCGGGCCCTAGGATAGTGGCAGCACGGTGGCGCAGCAGTAGGGTTGCTGCCTTACAGCGCCAGAGACCAGAGTTCGATCCCGACTACGGGTGCTGGCCATAAGGGGTTTGTACGTTCTCTCTTTGATCACATGGGTTTTCTCCAGGTGTTCCAGTTTCTTCCCACACTCCAAATACATACAGGTTTGTTGGTTAATTAAAATGATCCCTAGTGTAGGTTAATTGGCTTCTGTAAATTGTAAATTGTCCCTGGTAGGTTGGATGATGTTGGTGTGCGGGGTGATCACTGGTCAGTGCAGACTCGGATGGCTGAAGGGCCCGTTTCCACTCTGTGCCTCTAAAGTTTAAATATAGAACAGTAACATGTCCTTTGGTATATAATGCCAAGTTAAACTAATCTCTTCCACTTGCATGTGATCCATATTCCTGCATGCCCATGTGCTGATTTCAAAGCCACATAAATACCATTATTGCATATGCTTCCACCCCAGGCAACCACCACTATCAGGTCCTATCACAGCGTTTAAGAAACATTCGGACAGAGACACGGAGAGGATAGGTTTAGAGGCATATGGGCCAAATGCAGGCAGGTGGGACTCGTGTAGATGGGAAAGGTTGGTCGGTGTGGGCAAGTTGGGCCGATGGGCCCCATGACACCACCGTGGGGAGAAGAAAAAAAAACTTGCCCTGCATGTTTCCTTTAAACTTTGACCTTCAGCCTCAAAGCTAAGTATGTCCACTAGTATTTGATATTTCCACCCTGGATAAGTAGTTCTAACCATATGCCTCGCATCATTTTATAAGCTGTAGATTTTAGAAGGTCTCCCCTCCACCTTCGACGTTCTAGAGAAAACAATCCATGTTTGTCCCATCTCTCCTTGCAGCTAATGTCCTCCAATCCAAGCAGGATTCTGTTAAACTTCTGTACCCTCTCCACACCTGTCACATCCTTCTTGTAATGGGGCAAACAGAACTGCACATTATACTCCATATGGTGCCAAACCAAAGTATTATAAAGCTGCAACATAGGTTCCCAACTCTTGTACTCAATGCCGTATCGATGAAGGCAAGGACAGATGCTCCTCTGATACATTCTGATAAACCCATCGTAAATCGAAAATATAGTGTCGAAAATGTGTTTAATACACCTAACCTACAAAACATCATAGCCACCTAACCTACAAAACATCATAGCCACCTAACCTACAAAACATCTTAGCCACCTAACATACAAAACATCATAGCCACCTAACCTACAAAACATCATAGCCACCTAACCTACAAAACATCATAGCCACCTAACCTACCAAGCATCATAGCTACTGAACCTACCTTAGTAGTTTGTGAAGGACTCCCGGATTCGTGCGCATCCAGGTTTGTGGTCACTGACGATACTACTGACAGAGTGGGATTGGTCAAGTCTGTTAAAGTGGTCAAGGTGCTGCCCGGACTGAGTTCGGCACCGGACCTCACAGCTGGGGGTCGGGGCAGGCAGTGCTGTCCCGTCAGAATTTTTCCGGGAAAAGATACGGTTTCTAATGAATGTGTATCGCTTTTGCACCATCGTAAAGTTGAAATATCGTAAGTCGAAGCATCGTAAGTCGAGGAGCATCTGTATACCATATGTCTAGTGGCAAGTGAGAGGAAGGTGTCACTTCCCTTTACACATTAAACCTGTGGGGGGGGGGGGGGGGGGGGGGGGGAAGAGAGGGGATCCTAATCATTAATTCCAACCGTATCAAATTTGAGTGACAAAACTAAAAATAAAAAAAATCAGGACATTCTGCATTCTCTACATTCATGGGAGAAAAATAAAACCTAAATAAACATGTAATCAGATCTGCTAAGTATCAGAAGTTACAACTTTCTCTGCACTTTCGGTATGTTTGTGTTGAGCATTTGGTCGGCAACAAATATGGCAGACATTTTATCCAGACTAATTAAAAAACGAAGCCAGCAAAGTGTGTTTAAAAGCAGTTTCCAAAAGGCATCACCAGGTGTTAAAGACATAATAAGATGCAGGCATTTCAGCCTACTATGTATGCAGATCATCAAATACTGATTTACACTAATTCTACACAACCTTTTATTTTCCCCCATTGCCATCATCCATCCTAGACTCAACCATTCACCTACATACCAGGGAGAATCACCTTGGCCAATCCGTCAACCTGCATGTCTTTGTAGAGCTCAGTTTGGTTTTGGGTTGTGTTCTCAGTGGGTTCTCAGAGTTAATGTTCAAGTAACAAAGGTGAAGCTGCCACGACAGTGGGCGGCACGGTAGCGCAGCGGTAGAGTTGCTGCTTTACAGCGAATGCAGCGCCGGAGACTCAGGTTCGATCCTGACTATGGGTGCTGCACTGTAAGGAGTTTGTACGTTCTCCCCGTGACCTGCGTGGGTTTTCTCCGAGATCTTCGGTTTCCTCCCACACTCCAAAGACGTACAGGTATGTAGGTTAATTGGCTGGGTAAATGTAAAAAAAATTGTCCCTAGTGGGTGTAGGATAGTGTTAATGTACGGGGATCGCTGGGCGGCATGGACTTGGTGGGCCGAAAAGGCCTGTTTCCGGCTGTATATATATGATATGACAGGGTTGCAAACACAGGGGTCCCTTCCTGAGAACCGTTTGTAAGCCCACTGTTCACAAGACGAGATGAAGATAGACAGTGCGTGACAGAGGATCGCAGGCACAGCTGTGACAGGAGAGCGAAGGGTGCATGTAATGCTGCCATCAACCACACTGACTTAGTGAATGAGCGAGCAAGTCTGGCTCCAAGGTGAGAAGGAAAAGGGAGGAAAGAGAGAGAAGGGCCTCAGATTTCCCCCTACCCACCTGAACGAAGATGCCAGCAGCCATGTACCAACCAGCAAACTCATCCCACGTCTCCAGAAAGCCTGTTTGTTTGTATATGCAGGGTTTCTGTGACTCAGGGAGGACGTGCACCTATATTGAAGGCACTCACCCTGTAACAGCAGTAGCGGGAACAATGTATCAAAAGGTCACACCAGTTGAACACACTGTTCTTATACATCGGTGAGAGCAAATGGAGACTGGATGATCGTTTCGCTGAACACCTTCGCTCAGTCTGCCTGAACCAACCTGATCTCCCAGTTGCTAAACACTTTAATTCCCCTTACCATTCCCACACTGACCTTTCTGTCCTAGGTCTCCTCCATTGTCACAGTGAGGCTAAATGTAAATTGGAGGAACAGCATCTCATTTTGCTTGGGCAGCTTACACACCAGTGAAATGAATTTTGATTTCTCGAACTTCAAGTAACCACTGCATTCTCTCTCTCCATCCCTCCCCCACCCAAGTCGCACCAGCTTCTCATTTTCACCTAACAATGGCCTGTTTCCTTGATCATCGTTACATTTTTCATATCTTTCATTCATTGTTCATTATCTCTCTACATCATTGTCCCTTTCCCCTGACTGGTCTGAAGAAGGGTCTCGACCCAAAATGTCACCCATTCTTTCTCTCCAGAGATGCTGCCTGTCCCGCTGAGTTACTCCAGCTTTGTGTCTACACTGTTCTTAAAGTTGTATACACACACTGCAAACTACTTCTGAAAGCAAATTCCTTTATGAACAAAATCAGAATGTTTGCCCACTTTACCCTTTATTGTTTTTGACCTGGGAGGGCTTTGTGATTCCTTACTCAGTGATGACATGTAATATTGAATTAGAGTACATTGCAAAGAAGTGTTATCAGGAACACTTGGTTGGTTTAGTTGCATTAATAGTGTTCAAGTACATCAAGAAATCTCACCAGAATCATTTCAACACTTTACACTACATTACATTTCAAGAGTCAGTGAACATTTCGACTGCCATGGACTACAAAAAATGTAACTCCAGAATAGTATATCCAGCAAGAAAGGATTAACCATAAAATCGACTCAATCCAATTTGTCTGCCTTGTTCGCAACTCAGCAACAATATTTTGAAGAAACAAGGAACTGCAGGTTGCGGTTTACAAAATAAAAACAGCAGGTCAGGCAGCATCTCTGGAGGATGCACAGGGGACATTTCAGGTCAGGACCCTTCTTCAGAATGATTGTAGTAGCAGAGGGAAAGCTATAAAAGAGTTGGGTGGTGGGATAAAGCCTAGCAAGTGATAGGTGAGCACAATGTTAGATATACCACAGCTCTACCCTTGCTCCCACTACCCCCAGTTGTAACAGGGACAGAATCCCCCTAGTTCTCACCTTCCACCCCATCAATCAGCCGTCATCTGCAGCACATAATCCTCCAACATTTTCACCATCTCCAACGGGATCCCACAACTAGCCACATCTTCCCATCACCACCCCTTTCCGCAGAGACCGTTTCCTCCGCAACTCCCTGGTCAACTCGTCCCTTCCCATCCAAAACCCCCCTCAGTATTTTCCCCTGCAAATGCAGGAGATGCAACACCTGTCCATATACCTCCTCCCTCGACTCCATCCAAGGACCCCAACAGTCTTTTTAGGTGAGGCAGAGGTTCACTTGCACCTCCTCCAACCTCATCTACCATATCCACTGTTCCAGGGGTGGACTCCTATATATCGGCGAGACCAAGTGCAGGCTCGGCAATCATCTCGCTGAACACCTCCGCTCAGTCCGCCTAAACCTATCTAATCTCCCGGTTGCTAAACACTAACTCCCCCTCCCATCCTGCACTGACCTTTCTGTCCTGGGCCTCCTCCATTGTCAGAGTGAGGCCCAGCGCAAATTGGAGGAACAGTACCTCATATTTTGCTTGGGTAGCTTACACCCCAACGGTATGAACATTGACTTCTCTAACTTCAAGTAACTCTTGCTTTCCCTCTCTCTCCATCCCTCCTCTTCTCAGTTCTCCGACCAATCATACTGTCTCCAACTACATTTTATCTGTTTGCTTTTTCGTTATCTTCTCCGAGCTAACAATGATCTATTTTACATTTTCCTTGATCTAAATTCCCTTTGTCCTATTTTCACATCTAACCCTTCCTTATCTATGTATTTCCCTCTCCCCTGACATCAGTCTAAAGAAGCGTCTCGACCTGAAACGTCACCCATTCCTTCTTTCCAAAGATGATGCCTGTCCCGATGAGTTACTCCAGCATTTTGTGCCTATCTTCGGTTTAAACCAGCATCTGCAGTTCCTACACAAGTGAGGGGCGGGAGGGGGATTGGCAGATGTGTGGGCAAAGGCCAGCGATGAAAAGGAGACAAATGGGCTGCAAGATAACAAGAAAGTGAAATGCAAAGCCAGAGAAAAGGATAAAGGTGGAAGGAGAAAGGATATGGGGGGGGGGGGAGAGAAGTGTGTGTGCACATAGTTGGGGTTGAGGGAAGAGAGGGGATTACGTGGGGATGGGGGGGGGAGACGTATCTAAGATTGAAGAATTCTATGTTCAGACTTTTGGGCTGTAACTACTCAATATGACTGTCTTCCATTAAGTCAACCCAGACCAATGCAATTGTAACTGCAATTGCCAAAGTCATACCTATTAATCAACTTTAATTAAATAAAAAAATCATGCCAAATGACAGAAGCACTATTCTCCAATTTCCTTTGTTTTAAATAATACTTTGAAGTTTGTTTTCAGTTTGATCATAATTTTAACCATTGCCAGTAATTGTCTGATATACTACCTTTAATTTTAAAAGTGTACATTTTACGATTCCGCGATGTGAATTAGCAGAATGATAAGACAAAATAAATTGTACTTCATCTCCATGTTAACAGAGCAGCCATGAAAAACATTTAAATACGACATGGTTTTCTAACTCCCCAGAGAAGTTCACTACAATACTAGATTGATCAGGTTTTGTTGCTGCCTGCTTATTGGAAGAAAATGTCAAATTATACTGAATATATTCAAGGGCAAGGTGACCTGTCAGTATTCAGGCAGAGACAAATTGTTATTTTCCTCCATTAAGGTAATCTAGACCAAGGCAACTGGAATTGCAATTGTTTTACGTCAGAATTGTTAATGAATTTTAACGCAATAAAATTCCTGTACTGTTTTCCATTCAGTTTTAAATAATTCTTAACTGGCTGATCAAAAGATTTTTACAAGGTTTTTAAATTGATCTGTGAAAACCAACAAAAGCAACTAAGAACCGAGATGCCCACTATCAAGGGTGTTTATACACAAGAACGGGCACAGGATCAGAGGCATGTGATGGTGGGACACTAGCATTAGTCAACCAGTGTTGCCAGAGAATGTTTAACAATGTCTCAACAAGAGGTCGGCACAGTGGCGCAAGTGGTGGACCTGCCGTTTCACAGCACCACAGATCAGGATTCGATCTTGATCTCGGCTGCTGTCCGTTTCCTCTGGCTTCTTCCAACACCCTAGACATGTAGGTTCATTGGTTAATTGGGCCCCGTAAATTGCCCCGAGTGTGCAGGAAGTAGATGCGAAAGTGGGATAACATAGAATTAGCTTGAACGGTTGATGGATGGTCAGCAGACTCAGTGGGTCGATGGGCCTGTTTCTATGCTACATCTCTAAACTAAACATATGGCTAACACCAAAAATAGTACATTTTAACAGGGGAAATAAAAATGTCCGCAGACTCCCTTTAAATTGAAGTATAAGAAAATAACTGCAGATGCTGGTACAAATCGAAGGTATTTATTCACAAAATGTTGGAGTAACTCAGGTCAGGCAGCATCTCAGGAGAGAAGGAATGGGTGACGTTTCGGGTCGAGCCCCTTCTTCAGACTGATGTCAGGGGGGCGGGACAAAGGAAGGATATAGGTGGAGACAGGAAGATAGAGGGAGATCTGGGAAGGGGGAGGGGAAGAGAGGGACAGAGGAACTATCTAAAGTTGGAGAAGTCGATGTTCATACCACTGGGCTGCAAGCTGCCCAGGCGAAATACGAGGTGCTGTTCCTACAATTTCCGGTGGGCCTCATTATGGCACTGGAGGAGGCCCATGACAGAAAGGTCAGACTGGGAATAGGAGGGGGAGTTCAAGCGCTCGGCCACCGGGAGATCAGTTTGGCCAAATTGAATCATCCCTTTGTATTTTATTACTTGCGTTGAGGCTACACATTGAACTTGGGTCTGATGGAAAGTCATTGACCTGCAATACAAACCCCGTTTCTTCATACACATTGATGCTGCCCAACTAGAATTTTTACACATAAAAATTTACACAAGTTCTTATAAACTGGTTTGAGGTTCAAGCAGCTATTCATGCACTTATGGACCAGTTTGAAAACAGCTGGCATCTTCCTGGAGTCCCACTTTTAGTTCACCCAATTCACAAATGGTGCAAATCTTTATTTAAAAAAGGCATGTTGGTCTAACCCTTTATTTTCTGCATGCAAGGCTGCAGTCACTCTGACAATAAAGCCAAATGTCTTGAGATGTTCCAACAACTTGTGATGATTCCACATCAAAACGGTCTCAGGTAAATACATTTGAAACTTAGCCTCTACCCAAGTGGGAGCAAAATTGAACTTTCATGACAGAATAAAACTGACCAACTATCAACCATCCCCAGTTCATGTACCTCTCCCCTTCCACCTCATTCATTTCCCTGCACATAGCACAACTCCAATAATAATGTGTCTGATTGCGCGGAAATCCAGATGGTTTGACATCTGGTTCCGTTTCCCATGCTCCTTTTAAATACCAGATTCACAGGAACATAGTATTATATACTACCTTAAAAGGTGAATGATAAATATGTTAGGGCAAAGATTGGAGCCGTTTAGTTTATTATTGTCACGTGTACTGAGGTACAGTGTAAAGCATTTGTTTACATACAATCCAAAGACGACATACATAAACACAATTAGGCTGTCCACAGTGCACAGATAAAGGATACATTTAGTGCAAGATTTAACATTGAAGTCCAATAAAGTTCAAATAAAGATAATGTAGCATCTCCGGTTCAAGACGCTTCACCTATTCCTTTTCTCCAGAGATGCTGTCTGACCCGCTCAGTTAATCCAGCTTTCTGTGCCTATCTTCGGTTTAAATCAGCATCTGCAGTTCCTTCCTACACTAAAGATAGTTCAAAGATCTTTAAAGAGGTAGAGAGGTCAGGACTGCAGTCTAGTCGTCCGACCGTCCAGCGCGGCCTGCAACCACAACAACCTGACTGCGGGCGAGGACAGCAGGAGAAGGGAAAGACATTGTGGCCTTCCATCACAGTGAGGAGAGGACTGGAGGAGACTCACTGTGATGGATGTTTCTTTGATGGATGTTTCTTTTTTTGTGTGTTTTTGGGGTTGTGTAATTTTAATGCCTATTTAATGCTTTTATTGTTGGACTGTGTTTTTGGGGGTTTTGGGGTTGTGTAATTTTAATGCCTATTTAATGCTTTTATTGTTGGACTGTGGGTGACTGAATTTCGTCCAATATTGGATGACAAATAAAGCTATCTTGAATCTTGAATCTAGTGGATGAGAGGATGGTTCAGGTGCCAGGTAACAGATAATATCCCATAACCCAAAATACCTGCTGGTCTGGCACCAAAATCTGAGGTGTGTCAGATTATTGGTGTTTTACAGTACTAGGACACCAGTCTATCATTGCCTATACACAATGTCTGTTCTTGATTAGGATTCGCCATTTAACCACTGAACTAGTGCGTGAAGATTTGAGGATGTTGCCACAACTTGAGGGCCTAATAGGGTGAGATAGGAAAGTAGGTCAAGCAAGCCTTTTCATTGTAGGGTGGGGATGCAGAGCATAATGCTCCACATGGTTATTAATGAGTCGTTCCCACAAATGACTCCATTATGTCTAACCACGTCATATATTTAGATTAAGAGGGCTGATCTGTGGGCGGTTGCTGCTGGGATGCAAGTCGGGGCCTGATCAACCCCAGCTGGGTCGCCTGGGCGAGGGTGTCTGATGTTGTGAAACCCGAAACACCCCATGACCCCAGGTCACATCACTGAGGATGCGTCCCAGCGCATCCAGAAGATGTATCTTGTACACACATAGGTTGCATTTTTAATGAACATGACAATAATTTGGACTCGTCCTTCTCTTTTTAAGCAGAATGGTACTTTCAACCACAGATAAGTGAAATAAGAGCGGGTAATGCCGGAAGGGAAACAATGCACCTCGGATCCATGCCAACAGGACCTGCAATTTAGATCTCCTCAAATAATCTATTCAAACACAGATGTGCAAATTTGATCAGATGATTTCAACTCACATTAGATAATAGAAAGATCAGCAAGCAAACAAATTCAGGGGAGCAACTTGAATCTTTATCAAGTTCTTTTCATTTATATATTTTTTAAGCTAAAATTAAAACCTAAAGGGTTGAGACGATTGCAGAGTGCCTATTTGGCAGTAAATAACACAGATCACATATGATCAGTGGCAGGTTTAGTTAGTGGCTGGTGAACAAGCTCAGTAACTTTGCAGCACTCAATCTGTTTCGCTGGCAAGACACATCTATCAAGGCCATATTTTTTGGAAGCAGACAGCATGGCGGGACGGCCAAGACAGCACCAGTAAACACGTGTTCAACATGCGTCTGCCACAGCCACAATGTAGACAGACAAGTAACAGCAAAAATCATTAGGCTCAATATTCAAACAATGAATTGCAGCCGAGAAATGCTTCAACTTGTCTCGGCATCAAAGTCACCAGTTGTGCACATAACCAGAGATATTCCATGCTTCAAGCTTATTGCTCATGAAAATCAATAGCTGAAGCTCTAACCTCCAGGCTTATATAATTCTCATCCATCTTGCAGTTATTCTCTCCTTCAGCAATCATGCTTTATTCTCATCTTATTGGTGCCTGGATAGGCTTGGATTCTCATTGCAAGTAAGAAGCGTTTTAAGAATCATGGTAAACTAGAAAATGTGACAAGATGACATTCATGGAGGTGCATTATGACTGAATTAGGAAATGGTCATGGTAAACCTGTGGTCAGAGTAGATCAGACAAAATTACTGTCCTAATACAAGAGCTATTCAGTCTTCTGCCGCAGAACCCAAGACTACTGTTCAAAATGTATTTTTTACACCAGACCAAAGCTCTCAGAAGCAATAGTTAGATCTTGATACATTTTACATCAAGAAAAAGCTCAGCTAAAATGTGAAATCATTTTATTTTGGATTTAAATTCAGTCCCAATTAAGAGGAGAGTTCACAACTCCATTAATGTACATAGCTCAGTACTGGCTCTCATAGTACTATGGCTGCCCAACTTATGGTTCAAAGACAATCAACTATTAGGCACAATTAGACTATCAAAGTCTCTGTTATAACCCAGCACGCTAATTGCATCAATCAAAATTTATTTTTAATCTTGAAGCCTTTGCTGTGCTGGTTTACGAATCTTACTCTGATGCATTTTCCCTAAGAGTTCTGCAAAGAAATGTTTTCTTTCTCCGTTCCACTGCCCTACAGATCCACAGAATGTGGCAACTGGCAGTAACCTCGCCCTCACTGCATATTCTCCACAGGCAATTGCAGCCCCCACTTCATATTCTCCACAGGCAAATGCAGCCCCCACTGCATATTCACACAGGCAATTGCAGACAGCAAGTATCACCTATTCACCTGCTGCATTATGATCCCTTCTCCCCCAAGATCTGTTCCTCTGCTGGTCTGGATTCACTAATCAAAGTGTAAACATAAAGATGCACTCAAAGCCTATTCGAACAAATGCAACACCCCACCGAATTCTGAGACTATCTGGCCCATCACTGCTCCGAGTGGAAAAGCAGCATTCAGAATGGTTTCGAGAAACTTGAGGACATGCATAAATGGCAGGAATTCATCTACTCAACCACCCACACCTTGCCCCGTCTTGGGGAAGAACCTCCAGCTCCCACATTTACATCATCAGCCACTTCAGAACCACAATGGAACTAAACCTGCTCAATCTAGAGGGAAAGCCCATCATCATGCAGCTTCCCATATTCCTACCTAACAAGAGAAAACACAACACTGCAACCAAAGCTTAACTCACCATGCACCAGAACCACAATATGGAACTTGCTGGTTCATTGGGCACTGGTTCAAATCATTAACTAATGGGGAATTTTGATCTGCACAGTTCAGAGCCATGATTTCAAATAAAGCCATGAAGTGGAGCAGACACCCAGCAGGTCAAGCAGCATTTTAAAAAAAGATAACAGTTCAAGTTGATGATCGTCAGTAAAGTGAGAAAACAACCATTTTTTAGGTTGCAGTGAGGGGAAGGATGGCGAGAAGAGGGGAAGGATGGCGAGAAGAGGGGAAGGGTGGCGAGAAGAGGGGAAGGGTGGCGAGAAGAGGGGAAGGGTGGCGAGAAGAGGGGAAGGGTGGCGAGAAGAGGGAATGTCCTTGATAGGGTGCAAACCAGTGTTCTCCAGGCGACATGAATGTAGTTGATGCCATGCAAGATGAATGCTTAAGTATAGCTGATCTGTCTGCAAGAATACAGGGGGGGGGGGGTAAGTGAGAGCAGAGGAGAGGGAAAATAAGCTACCTTGGAACTTTGAGATGTAGAACTGAGATCAGAAAGCAGAAATGCTGGAAAAATACAACAGATTTCGTAGCATCCATGGAGGAAAATAACTGAGGTGAACTTGAAAGAAAGCTGTTAAAGTGCTGGAGTAACTCAGCTGGCCAGGCAGAATCTCTGGAAAATATGGATAGGCAACGTTTCAGGTCAAGACTCTTCTCCAGTCTTAGGAACGGCGTTGACCCGAAACGTCAGTTATTCATGTTCTGCAGAGATGCTGCCTGACCTACTGAATTACTCCAGCACTGTCTTTTTTGTAAACCAGCATCAGCAGTTCCTCGTGTCAGAGTTGAAATTACAGTGGATGACCTTGCAATAGTACTATCCAGTGCCCACACAAATAGGAAAGGTTGGTCACCTTTTACCTTGTTGTTATTCAGCTTCTTTCACATCTTTCGGCGCCTCTGAGGTCTACAAAGTATTATTTTAGTCATTGGCGTAATGCAAGAAATATGGGTGGCAATTAGCACAAGGCAAGGTCAAGGAAAGCGTATCCAAATAATGTATATTTAGTAAATGTTAAGCGAGAAGTAAATGTTAAATTGTACAGATAGTTCCCCACAAAATGGCCACATGAAACCTTGTCAGGGGTCAAACAGGGCCTCAATGTTACACCCACCCGACTGCACCTCCAACAACGCATCACTCCTTCAATCCTAAAGTCACGTCTCTCGTTGCACACTCCGGATGATCTTACATCCATCACAAGTTGGCAAGTTAATAAAAGCATTGTTATTATTTATGTGCAATAGCAGTTTTGTTGCTTTTAAATAAATGCAACCGACCTAAATTACGTAAGACAGTTTTCCTCCACGTATTCCTCTAGTTAAAATAAAGAACAGTTCATTGGATAACCTCAATTCCTTGAACTCATTATCCAGCTGAGAATGATGTTAAGCCACAGCCCGCACTACATTCAGGGCATCAGTCGCACTACATGATGAGCATGCAGCCTGCGTTGTCCAGAGCAGAATCCATACATGTCAACATGCATTTCAGATTGGATGCTCAATCACCCAAGGACACTTGTAAAGCATTTTAAACAGTACAGGTAAATTATATTCCTGTTTGCATTGGCAGTGAAGAGAATTAACTGTCATGGCGACGGTTGCAAGTTGATATTGATTGGCTTTTGTTTAATTCATCAGTTTATTTAATTATTTGTTCAAAGAATACAATCTCTTAAAGATAATCTTTTGCAGTCTAAATGTCCACCACTCTCTTGCCAAACCTATTTTACATCTCATTTTCTTTCAACAGACAAGACATTCGGACCATCAAGTCTAGACCATTGTCATTTCTATTCATTCACATATTTCCATGCACCCTATTCTCCAACCACTGCCCGACTCCCGAGTCACCTTTCATCCACTTAAATCAGGGGTAACACAGCTGCCATTTTCTCTTTTTCCCTCTCTCGCTGTACCTCTCCCACCCTAGCTCTCCTACTAGTTTCACTGTCCTGATTAATTTTACTGTTTGTGTGCCTCGTTGTCACCTTCCCCTCAACCAACAATAAACCATTCCACATTTCCTTGATCATCATCTGCTTTGATCTGTCGCTTTCACACCTTACCCTTCCATATCTCTATGCCTCCCTCTCCCCAACTCTCGTCTGAAGGGTCTCAACCCAAAATGTTACACATTCCTTCTCTCCAGAGATGCTGCCTGACCCGCTGAGTTACTCCAGCAATTCATGTCTATCTTGTCATATTTGAAGTTAGTTTCAAAGTGGTAAGTTTCACAAATGACAAACTACTCCCCATTAAAAACAGTGGAAATTCTTTCCTCCCAACCCAAGTAAAATTTAACATTCAACACTGAATTATTACCCACAGGAATAGTTGGGGAAAGAATGACAGTAAAAAAAAATACCGTGAGAATAAAGATCAACACACCATCTGCTGAATGAGCTCAGTAGGTCAGGCAACATTTGCTGAGGGAAATTCAGCTTTGTGGGTCAGGATCCTTCATTATCTGCAGCCTCGAGTCTCTGGGAATAAAGATCAAGGACTCTTCGTTCTTAATGATTGAGTATTATCAGTAAATTTATCCATAAATACTTCGGATAAAGTTCTAAAGTTACAGTAGATTCGGACTGCGACTTGTTCACCACTCCCAATGCCTTGGGGAGGCAAGGGAAACGACCCGATCCCACGCTCACTTTCCAAGACTTCAGCACCCCACTGCAAATCCCTGCGCGGTTTCATCGTCGGTGTTTACTACAGTGCTCTCTGTGGAGGAATCACCATTCGAGTCAGGAGTTACATTAGCAATCGTTTCTCTGCGGAACGCAGTACTACCAAGTTTATTTTTTAATTTAAAGAAACATCAGCATATAAAATTGTTAGTCTGGAAAAGTTCTAATTTTCTTTTAGCTAACTTCAAGCAACAACTTTTTTTTTTTTTAAATCGCACGCAGCTAATGAAACAATGTTAACACGTGAAAACAAACGTTCAATTCTAGTTATTTCCAACAGCCAAGCCAAGAATCAATCCTTTGCCAAGATCCTAGAGCTCCCTCTGGGATTAAAAAAAACCACTTCTCCCATACTGCATTCCAAAAATGTTCATACTTCTAAACATCAGCTTTAATAAGTCTTCAATGTCTTTTAAGCCTTAAAACGATCTGAACATTTGAATTTAAGCACTCAGCTGACCAACTAAGCACGAATCATGTTATTGCCCTGTTCACATGTTCTATCATCCACACTGAGGCGATCTGAAATTGTTGCTTTCACAACCCAGTTTCATAAACAACAAACTGAGAAATATCCGCTGCTGACCCGATCAGCAAGTAAAACTGAGAACTAGTTACGTCAACATAATCACAAGAACAGCAGCTTTGATCTATTAAACAATACTAAGGAAATGGCTCAGGTGAGTTTGGACTGTATGTAATTATCTCAAACATAGCAAAAGATTGACAGATTTTGTTCAATTACCAGTGCATTTGGAATGTCCAGTCTATCTATGCATGCCCTTCAGATATCCAAAATGTAAAGAAATATCAAGTTTCAACATTATTTAAAAACTTCCCTCCATTCAAGATGTATGAAGCAGACAGGCTGAAACTGGCAAACAATGTGTACTCCGGGGAATCGAATTATTGTATTAAGAACGTGAACTGCATTTGTTCAAACAAACGCCCAGGAAAAGGATAAACAAGTGTTTCGCCAGTAACACGAGTTCATACTCACATCATATCGTTAAGAAAATAGACACCAATAAGAGCAATACAGTAACCACATCACGATCCATCAGCTCCAGATGGACGACTGAATGAATTACCTTCACGATAATTACAGGAGGAAAAAAATGGAAAACTGGCAAATAAATGTCAACAAGATGCCTACACCGCACACTAACATCTCACGCTGGTCACAGCCTGGAACAGGTGGAGAAACAGACCAGAACACTCAACGAGAAGGGAGCACATATGCAGTGTAGCAACAGAAAGGTGGATGAGAGGGGAGAGGCAGCGGGGAAAGGAAGGTGAGAAAAGGCAACAAAGAAAGGAAGGTGAGAGGCAAAGAAGAAAGGTGCAAAGGGTGAGGAAAGAAAGGAAGGTGAGAAGCAAAGAAGAAAGGAAAGCGAGAAGCAAAGAAAGGAAGGTGAGAAGCAAAGAAAGGAAGGTGAAATGCAAAGGTGAGGAAAGAAAGGAAGGTGAGAGGCAACGAAGAAAGGAAGGTAAGAAGAAGCAAAGGAAGGTGAGAAGCAAAGAAAGGAAGGTGAGAGGAGACAAAGGAGAGTGAGGAGAGGAAGAAAGGAAGGTGAGAGGAGGCAAGGCAGAAGGTGAGAGGAGGTAAGGAAGGTGAGAGGGGGTGCAAGGAAGGAGCGTGGAATCTCACCGGGGCGAACTTGCAGCGACCCATCCTTTCGGCTGCACCAGAGCGCCTTCTCGCCGCTCTGCACGATGTAGTGGTCCTTGGCTTGGAAGAGCTCCATGGCCGATCAGCGGTGGTGGCACATGTTGGGACGGAGTGAGGAGCAGCAGCGCCCTGTTCCGTTGGCGCTGCCCCACTCGCCTCCCGCCGCTCACTCGCTGGCTTCCTGCAGCCACGGCCCACGTGACCCTGCCCCCCGCGTCACCGCCCCGCCCCTCTACGTCACCACTCGCCCCGCCCTTCACGTCACCGCTCGCTCCGCCCCCTCCGCCCCGCCCCGCCCCCTCCGCCCCGCCCCGCCCCCTCACGGCACCACCCATCCCGCCCCGCCCCCTCCACGTCCCCACCCACTCCGCCCCGCCCCCACCCGGCCGCCCCGCCCCCTCCGCTTCACCACCCGCCCCTTCCGCGTCACCACCCACCCTCCCTGCCCTGCCCCGCCCCTCCCCACCCCCTCGCGTCACCACTCACCCTGCCCCGCCCCCGACCCTTAAAGAGGCTGCAGCCCCCGCCTCTCCTGCCGGGGAAGGGTTTTTCTGTTGGCCAAATTAAAGGTAAAAGTCTGAAGAAGGGTCTCGACCAGAAACGGGACTGTCGTATGTTGAAAGACTGGAGCGGCTAGGCTTCTATACACTGGAATTTAGAAGGATGAGAGGGAATCTTATCGAAACGTATAAGATTATTAAGGGGTTGGACACGTTAGAGGCAGGAAACATGTTCCCAATGTTGGGGGAGTCCAGAACAAGGGGCCACAGTTTAAGAATAAGGGGTAGGCCATTTAGAACTGAGATGAGGAAAAACTTTTTCAGTCAGAGAGTTGTAAATCTGTGGAATTCTCTGCCTCAGAAGGCAGTGGAGGCCAATTCTCTGAATGCATTCAAGAGAGAGCTGGATAGAGCTCTTAAGGATAGCGGAGTCAGGGGGTATGGGGAGAAGGCAGGAACGGGGTACTGATTGAGAATGATCAGCCATGATCACATTGAATGGCAGTGCTGGCTCAAAGGGCCGAATGGCCTCCTCCTGCACCTATTCTCTATTGTCACCCATTCCATCTCTCCAGAGATGCTGCCTGTCCCACTGTTACTCCAGCATTTTGCATCTCGCCGTCTTGGCTATCCCTCGAGGTCCAGGATTATGGTCTACATTCCAATGTCAGAACGAAGACCCCTGTGCGTGTGTTTGTTTAACGTGTACTTGATGTTGCACTCCAAGAAGCACACGGTCGTTCACAAATCAATCAATTAATTCCAATGGCAAGGGAACCAAGACGATTGGAGCTGATAGATCTGTTGCAGCCTTCATCCGCCTTCACAGCCATTGAGTTCAAGTTAATATCGTCCGCCTGGTCTGCCATTGAGGTCTTGTAGTTTGGGTCGTTCTTGGTCTGGACCCTCATCCTCGACCTTACCGCCATGGGTGGCCCTACCAGAAGCTAGTGCTTCCGATTGCATCGCTCTCAGATTCATGGGGGCATGCAAGCCTCTTCACCACGACAAGGTGAACGATCCGAAGAGGATTTTGCGTCTTTGCAGTATGAACCAGCCTCTGCAGGTAAAAGGACGTCGTTTTCAGATAACAAAAGTTCATCTGGACAAGGAGGATGACATTTTTAGTTTGATTTCTGTTTGCTTTTATTTGTTGCTCTTGGTAATGTTATTTTTGGACAAGCCTCCCTCATCAATAAAGGGGAATTTGTATATAAAACCAAATGAAACTGTAACAAAATGTTTGAAACATTTGTTTCACATTTTCATTTATTCAATAGCTGTGTACTATTCTATGTACCATTTCATATCTCTCGGTTCCCTCTCCCCTGACACTTAGTCTAAGAAGGGTCTCGACCTTCTCGACCTATTCCTTCTCTCCAGAGATGCTGCATGTCCCGCTGAGTTACTCCAGCATTTTGTGCCTATTTTCAGTGTAACCCAGCACCTGCAGTTCCTTCCTACACACTTAATATTTTCTTTTACTGCTTGGTATCAAATTTCAGACATTTGACAATGTTAAAGTTTTTATCAGAACACAGCAACATGAGACGAGAGAGGTGGGGACATGATAAATATTGGAGAAGAAATAATCAGTTAAGTAGAAGACACTAGGAACTTCAGACACTGGAATCTTGAGCAAATACAAGGTGCTGAAAGTACTCAGTGGGTCAGGCAGCATCTGTGAAGGGAAAGAATAAGCAACGTTTTGGGCTTGGATGTTGATTTGAAGAGACTCAATAATCAATAGTGCTTTTTATTGTCAGGTGTTAATTATTAATACAGTTAAATTATTTTCCTTACAAACAGACCAGTAGAGTATCACTTGATTAGCAAGTGTAGAGGAATAATCTACTGAGCTGCGTTCAGGAGGCATGTTCAAAGTCCATACTCTAGTTCTTATGGGCAACACAAGGGAGGACAAGATAAAATTGAGGTATTTTGAGACTTCTTCAGTGGGCAGAGGCAGAAACAATGGGTCTGCCAGCAAACGTCACCTATCCATTTCCTGCAGAAGTGCAGCCTGACTCACTGAAGTACTCCAGCACCTGCTGTTTTAATTCACTAAGTATACTTGGTGCTCGCAAAATCTTAGTTTTCTTTTTCATGAATGGTTTTCCAACCCTTCTTGCACCTGTGTTAGATTTGCAGGATGAACAAAGCAAATGAACAACGAGGAGTCTGAAACCTGTAACACACAGCAGAATAAAGTCAGAGAGACTGCTTTTTATTATTTGCTGGGATTTTTAAATCAACATTGCACAAAATGAGTTTTAATTCAATGCAATATTTTGGGAGATTCACTGGAGACACAGCCTAGTTGTTTCTCTTTAGTTTAGTTTAGCTTAATTTTGAGATACAGCATGGAAAGAGGCCCTTCAGTCCATCAAGTCCACATCAAGTCAAGTCAAGTCAAGTCAATTTTATTTGTATAGCACATTCAAACACAAATCACATTGACCAAAGTGCTGAACGTCAGTGCAGGTACTAAAAAAGAACATACAATAGCACATAAACCAAACAACACATCCATAAACAGTTTACAGCGCCCCCTCAGAGGGCCTCAAACGCTAGGGAATAGAAGTAGGTTTTGAGCCTGGACTATCGATCACCTGTTCACACTGATTCTGTTATACCAAAGATAGACACAAAATGCCGGAGTAAATCAGTGGGGCAGGCAACATCTCTGGAGAAAGGGAATAGATGATGTTTTGGGTTGATACCCTTCTTCAGACTGAGCCTCAGGGGAGAGGGAGTTACAGGGATAAGGAAGTGTAAGAGATCAAAAGACATAAAGATGAAGGAAAATGTAGAATAGATCATTGTTATCTAGGAGAAAGTGACAACAAAGCAAACAGAGATACAATGTAATCAGGGGATAGTCAACTGTGCTGCCTGTCCCACTGAATTACTCCAGCATTTTGTGTCTATCTTTGGTGTAAACCAGCATCTGCAGTTCCTTCCTACACAGTTATGTCGTACCACTTTCTCATCCACTCTCTACACACTCGGAGCAATCTACAGAAGGTAATTAACCTACAAACCTGGACATCTTTGGAATATAGGAGGAAACTGGAAACCCACAGAGTCTCAGGGAGAATGTGCAAACCTGGTAGCTCTACTAGCTACGGTCAAGGAAACATTGAGATTTTAAAGAATTGGTTTTGTTTGTCAAGTACCTTTAATGTTCCTCCTTTTGAAGCAATGTCAAGGTGCTGTCATTCAAACATATAATTATTGGTTCAGCCGCAAGGAATGTCTCTCCTGTACCCTTACATTTATGGGCCAGAAGCTGATGGAGCCTTGATATAACCCTTAGTGTAAGAAAATAACTGCAGATGCTGGTACAAATCGAAGGTATTTATTCACAAAATGCTGGAGTAATTCAGCAGGTCAGGCAGCATCTCAGGAGAGAAGGAATGGGTGACGTTTCGGGTCGAGACCCTTCTTCATCTGATAGATGGCACCATCACTAGACATTCCCTCAGTATGGTCCAAATTATCAGCCTAGATTTTTGGGCTCATGTCTTTGGTGTTTTGTTCAAATCTAACCCAGAATGACGGTTTATAATTCTCGAAGAGAGACACTAAATGTTGGAGTAACTCAGCAGAACAGGCAGCATCTCTGGAGAGAAGGGACGGGTGATGTTTTGGGTTGAGACCTTTCTTCAGACTCTCTCTGGCTACCAGCTGGTGTATTGTGAAATGTGTTAGGGCAACAGCAAGGATACATAAATGTGAGATGCCATTACACTCTCTCTCTCTCTCTCTTTCTCTCTTACTCTCTCTCTCTCTTTCTCTCTCTCTCTTTCTCAACCGGGGTTCCCCAGAACCCTAGGGTCCTGCTAGAGGTCGCTATAGGTTCAGAGAGAAATAGTGATAAATAGGCTAATCATGTGTAAATGCATTTTGGAGTCATTTTTGTGTTTAATTACATATTCGTAATTTTATTATACACATACGGCATATTTTTGGAAAATTCTTGGGTATTATAATAAAGTCTTCAACCTGTTAATTTGAAAGTATAATAATCATAGGGAATATATTTAGCGACGTCTATACGGCGCCAGTGTGAAACGGCCTTTAGTGGTCAATGGACAGGAGCTGTACGTGACGGATTTGTGTATCATCACACGTGACTCACTCGAGTACAGACACATGCACGGTTTCCATCAGTCCTGTCTGTGCTTCCTGTCGGGCAGGTACAGTCCCTCATTCACCCACGTTATTTAGTCATTTTTGCCCATCATTAAGGGATGTTACATGAATTCTAAAAATTTAAGTATGTTTATGTTAATTTTTGTTAGTTTATGAAAAGTTCGTGTTTATGTATGTTTTTGTTAGTTTATGAAATGTTTATGTGTGTTGTTTTCTTTCTCTCTCTCTCTCTCTCTCTCTCTCTCTCTCTCTCTCTCTCTCTCTCTCTCTCTCTCTCTCTCTCTCTCTCTCTCTCTCTCTCTCTCTCTCTCTCTCTCTCTCTCTCTGTGTTCTATTTGCCTTTATTTGCTTCAGTTTTATTTGTTTAAGTTATTTATCATTATTTATCTTCTTTTTTACATATTTTGCTTTTTTGATTTGCAGAAATGTATTTTTTGCTTAAACCAGTTATAAGAAAAATATATTATGTTTGGCTTATGAACTTTAAGTTTATGAAAGAGAAAGAAAGAGATTAATAAAGATATATAATAATTTTTATGTAGGGGTTCCCTGAGATATGAAAATTATTTCAAGGTAAAAAGGTTGAGAGACGCTGCTCTAGTGATTCAGTACAGCAGCAATACTGCCATCTACCAGGCAACATGAAAAACTGCACAAGTATATCCATCAATGCCTTCCAAAAACTTCAGTCTGAAGAAGGGTCTCGACCCGAAACGTCGCCCATTCCTTCTCTCCTGAGATGCTGCCTGACCTGCTGAGTTACTCCAGCATTTTGTGAATAAATACCTCCAAAAACTTACTGTACATTCAGCCATTCACCATCCAGTCTACTTTCAGTCACAGTCTGCAACTTAACTCTTAACTGCCTGATTGCACTATGGACTCTGGGCTACATTTTACTTTTGCCGTATACAATATTGTATTTTTTATTTATTGAACTTTTTTTCTGGGGTGGCACGGTGGCGCAGCCGTAGAGTTGCTGCCTTACAGCGCCAGAGACGCGGATTTGATCCTGACTACGGGTACTGTCTTCAAACAGTTTGTACGTTCTCTCTGTGATCGTGTGGGTTTTCTGCAGGTGCTCTGGTTTCCTCCCACACTACAAAGACGTACAGGCTTGTAGGTTAATTGGCTTCAATAAAGATTGTAAATTCTCCCTAGTGTGTCGGACAATGCTAGTGTACGGGGTGATTGCTGGATCTAAAATGTGTTTATGTTTAGTAATACTTTGTTTAGTGTTTTAGTTCCGAAACAAAATAGCCAATTCGACCCAGATAATGCAAATACTGTTCCCTAATTCACCAGTCTTGTTATATCTACTTCATGTTATGGAAACACGTGAAATAACAAAACTATCAGTAATTTAGAGATTCAAGGAACTGCAGACACTGGAATGTTGAGCAAATCACAAAGTGCTGGAGGAACTTAGCGGGTCAGGCAGCACCTGTGAAGGGAATGCACAGGCAATGTTTTAGGTCATATATCATCATATATCATATCATATATATACAGCCGGAAACAGGCCTTTTCGGCCCTCCAAGTCCGTGCCGCCCAGCGATCCCCGTACATTAACACTATCCTACACCCACTAGGGACAATTTTTACATTTACCCAGCCAATTAACCTACATACCTGTACGTCTTTGGAGTGTGGGAGGAAACCGAGGTCAGAACCCTTTCCTCAGCAGAAAACAAAGTGTTGGAAAAACTCAGTGGGTCACGCTGCATCTGGGCAGGGCACAAAACGCTGGAGGAACTCAGCGTGTTAGGCAGCAATTCTGAAGAAGCGTCCGACCCAAAATGTTGCTTGTCCATTCCTGCCACAGATGCTGCTTGACACGTTGAGCTCCTCCAGCACTTTGTGTGCTGTATCTGCATTTTGGTGTGTTTAAGCAAAGCAAAAGATACATGATTGTTATTGCAGACGAGTTTTACAGAAGTATAAACTTGTATTTTGTTGCAAATTTCATGAAGTATGTATCCCAAAGGATTATATTGTCCACTTATTACTGCCCAAAGATAATATAGCAGCAAGATGAACCACTCTGTCAAAATCGCCTATACTGAAGTGTAGTATGCAAAGGAGTGTAACGTCCGCCATTTTAGTAGGCAAAACCCGCCCTTCGCTATGCCTCTCGCAGTGTAATCAGTGTTTTGGGGGAACAGTATGTGTGATGATACCATTAAAATGCAGAATATATCTCGTCTATCAACTCACAGATTTTTGTTCATTTTTCTTTTAAAATGTTTCTGCAAGTTTCTGCCTACTAAAATGGCGCCATGACATACTACGGTTTTTAGGGTCGAGTGGTCTATTATCTTTGGTACTGCCTACCCACTGTTGAATATGCATCCAGAAATGGAAACAGCATAACAGGTGGAAGGAGTCAAAAGAGAGAGTCAAGAGTCAGAGAACAATGAAATTCTTGCTTGCAGCAGCACAACAGAATATGTAAACATAGTACACTGTAAACAATATAATAAATGAGAAAAAAAGTTCAGTGTGTGTAGGTATACACATACTTACAAATACACACACATATATATAAATATATACTGTATACACACGCACACATACGTACACAAAAAAACCCAAACAATAATAGTGCAATAATAGTCTATGTAGTTCAGAGCTTGTTTGAGGTTGTAGTGTTTAATAGCCAAATGGCTGTAATCCTGGACATTACAGTTTTCAGGCTCCTATACCTTTTTCCCAGTGGCAGGGGTGAAATGACTGTGTGGCCAGGGTGGTGTGGGTCTCTGATTATGCTGGCTGCCTTTTTGAGGCAACAACTCCAATAAATCCCTTCAATGGTGGGGAGGTCATCTCATAAGCAATCCTAACCCTTCCTGTCAGGGCATCTCCTGCTCCATCTGTGCTTAGTTCAGTTCACAGATGCAGCATGGAAATATACTCTACGGCTCATGCTGACCATCGATGGTAGAGAGAAATCTACCAATCCCACATTGACCACATCAGTCACCTCACAACCCACAGAACTGAAATCGCCCTCAATCACAAGGGACTACCTGAGAAAAAGGGTTGGTTGTAGTTTGGCTGTTAAAAACTTTCATGTCCTCCACTGTAGTATTACGAATTCAAGTATTTTTTTATTGTTAACTAGACCAAGTGGACCAGTTGGGCCCTCCCTCCCTCCCTCTCCCCCCTTCCCCTTCCCACTTTCCCCCTTGACCACTCCTCCCTCCTCCCTCCCAACCCCCCTAACCTCCCGCCCTCTCCCCTCCCTCCCAGATAGATTTAAACGTTAAAATGTGAATAACTTTAAAAATATAACTGATTTCAATGAAACTTCTTCCATTAGCACCAAAGGGACAACGGTGAGTAAAGGTGGCCTAAAATTGTTGCGCTATCGTGTACCATTTTGGCTGTAGTTCAGGAACGAACAAACAAACAAGGTTTTAGTATATAGATTAGAGGCAGAGGTCAATATGTATATTTTTCTGTCTTTCAAATTTAGTTCAGTTTAGAGATGAAGCGCGGAAACAGTCCTTTCGGCCCACCGAGTTCACGACGACCAGCGATTCCCATACAGTAGCACTATCCTACACACTAGGGACAATTTACAATTTTTGCCAAAGCCAATTAACCTACTAACCTGGCGTGTGGGAGCAAACCAGAGTACCTGGAGAAACCCCACACGGTTACAGGGAGAATGTACAAACTCCATCCAAACAGAACCTGTAGTCAGGATTGAACACGGGACTCTGGCTCTACCACTGCGCCACCGTGCTACCCTGAATGTCGCAACATTTAGCTGAATTTTTGTGAATGTAGCAATATCTATATTCATAACCAGAAATATGGTTTAACTTAATAATATATTCCTTAATATTAATATTACTTAATAATAATATATTCCTTTATTCGTCCCACACCGGGGGAAATCTCTGCAGGCATATGTTAGCAATCCCAAAACTTTTATTCATAAATCAAATTAAGATCTACAGTGCATTCAGAAAGTATTCAGACCCCCTTCACTTTGTCCACATTTTGCTACGTTACAGCCTTATTTTAAAATGGATTAAATCCATTTTTTATCATCAATCTACACACAATATCCCATAATAAAAAAGCGAAAACAGGTGTTTAGAAATTTTTGCAAAGTAATTAAAAAGAAATAACTGAAATATCACATTTACATAAGTATTCAGAAGCTTTACTCAGTACTTTGTTGAGGCGCCTTTGGCAGCGATTACAGCCTCAAGTCTTCTTGGGTGTGACGCTACAAGCTTGGCACACCTGTATTTGGGTAATTTCTCCCATTCTTCTCTGCAGATCCTCTCAAGCTCTGTCGGGTTGGATGGGGAGCGTCGATGCACAGCTATTTTCAGGTCCCTCCAGAGATGTTCAATCGGGTTCAATTCCTGGCTCTGGCTGGGCCACTCAAGGACATTCACAGACTTGTCACGAAGCCACTCCTGCGTTGGCTGTGTGTTTATGGTCGTTGTCCTGTTGGAAGGTGAACCTCCGTGCAAGTCTGAGGTCCAGGACGCTCTGGAGCAGGTTTTCATCGAGGATCTCTCTGTACTTTGCTCTGTTCATCATTCCTTCAATCCTGACTTGTCTCACAGTTCCTGCTGCTGAAAAACATCCCCACAGCATGATGCTGCCACCACCATGCTTCACCGTAGGTATGGTATTGGCCAGGTGATGAGCGGTGCCGCCTGGCATTCAGGCCAAAGAGTTCAATCTTGGTTTCATCAGACCAGATAATCTTGTTTCTCATGGGCTGAGAGTCCTTTAGGCGCCTTTTGGCAAACTCCAAGTGGGTTGTCATGTGCCTTTTACTGAGGAGTGGCTTCCGTCTGGCCACTCTACCATAAAGGCCTGATTGGTGAAGTGCTGCAGATATAGTTGTCCTTTGTGGAAGGTTCTCCCATCTTCACATAGGAACTCTGGAACTCTGTCAGAGTGACCATTGGGTTCTTGGTCACCTCCCTGACCAATGCCCTCCCCAGATTGCTCAGTTTGGCCAGGCAGCCAGCTCTATGAAGAGTCCTGGTGGTTCCAAAGTTCTTTCATTTAAGAATGACGGAGGCCACTGTGCTCTTCGGGACCTGCAATGCTGCAGAAATTGTTTTATACCCTTCCGCAGATCTGCGTCTCGACACAATCCTGTCTCGGCAGTCTATGAACAATTCATTCATCTTCATGGCTTGGTTTTTGCTCTGACATGCACTGTCAACTGTGGGACCTTATATAGACAGGTGTGTGCCTTTCCAAATCATGTCCAATCAATTTAATTTACCACTGGTGGACTCCAATCAATTTGTAGAAACATCTCAAAGAAAATCAATGGAAACAGGATGAACAAAAGCTCAATTTTGTGTATCATAGCAAAGGGTTTGAATACTTATGTAAATATGATATTAAAGTTATTTCTTTGTAATTACTTTGCAAACATTTCTAAACAGCCTTTTTCACTTTTTTATTATGGGGTATTGTGTGTAGATTGATGATTAAAAAAAAAGAATTTAATCCATTTTAAAATAATGCTGTAACGTAAATAATGTGGAAAAAGTGAAGGGGTCTGAATACTTTCTGAATGTAGTAGAAAGTACATTCTACTTGTAGAGTGTAGAACTCTACTGTATGTGCCTGAGGTGCAGGGTCTTTTATTGTTCTTAAGCCAAACAGAAACAAAAAAAATGATTTGTCTGTCGGAATACCTCCCAAGCCTGAGTGGGAACCCTAATAGTAAATGGTAATCGAGTGCAGGGGCAACTTATAAATAAACCTTTTGTTGTTGGGACTTTACATATTGTTTTTCATGCCTTCCTCAGGACATTCCAAAACACTCTACACCCAATGAAATACCTTTGAAGTTTTGCCATTACTGCTGTTAATTGGAAAAGTGATAGTCAGTTCCCCCAAAATCAGGAATGTGATAAGGACCAGATAATGAGATTTTCAGTAATGCCAATTGTGTGATTGACAAGGCCTCTCAGGGTTGTTCCACTGCCCCAATTCAAATTACTGACATGCAACATTTTACATGCACCCGAGAGAGCAATCAGTTTAATGCGTCATCAGGAAGATCCTTAGTACTTCCTTTGTGTACTACACTTCAGTATAGGTGATTTTGATGGAGTGGTTCATCTTGCTCCTCTGGTATCTTTGATATGCAGAGTCTCAAAATAGTTTTGATGAGCACGAATGGATAATGGTGAAGGAAGTGAGTGAGGGTTTGAAATGAGTATGGGAACTAGAACAATGGTTTATTTAAAAGAAACATGGGAAACATAAATATTGAGCTTGCTGCCAATCTATCACAATTTCCATATAATTGAATAGCAGACTGGCAGGTTTTTACTGTAGTATGAATAGTATTTATTAATAGGTAGATACTTTGCTTTATACACTGTGTTTTATGTTCTACGAGTGTATGACATTCCAACATTCCGTTCAGGGCTATTAAAGGGATGGATAATAAATGTCAGACTTACCAGCATTACTTGCATTCCATGACAAAATATGAAAAAACAGTGAAATAAGGAAGAAAAAGACAAAAAAGTACAGGAGTAACTCAGCGGGGTCAGGCAGCATCTCTAGAGGACATGGTTAGGTGATGTTTTGGATCGGGACCATGTTCAGAGTCTGAAGAGGGATCCCGACCCGAAATGTCATCTACCCATGTTCTCCAGAGATGCTACCTGACTTCCTCAGTTACTCCAGTACTTTGTGTCATTTTTTTGTCAAACAGTATCTACAGTTCTTGTATCTACGATTAGATATGGAGCCACAGTTAAAACAGAGCCAGGAGTTGGTAGCAGGTAGAAAATAAATGGTGAAAACTGTGACTGGGTGGGGTGGAACAAGTGTTTAAATTAAAGGTGTGGTGGGGTGAATAAAGGAGACAATAATAATGTAATTTATTGAACAACAAAATACAACGACTGGCGAGTAACCTACAGTGAATAAATTATAGTTCAGAGTGAGCCAGTGATCTGTTTCCACCAACGATTGACACGGTCAGGCAGCATCTCTGGAGAAAATGGCAAGATGACGTTTGGGGTTAGGACCCTTCTTCAGACTAATTGTGGTTGGGAGAATAGGGGAAGAAACTGGAGGCAAAGAAAAAACAGGACAAATCGGGGCCAGCAACAGATGACCTCAGGCAAGGAGGTTTCCTGATAGGCCCTGAGCACGCTCTAAAGACCCTGGTGGGCAATGCCCATGGTCCGGAGATCAACACTTGTTGGATTATATCATCATCCAAGCCAGGGGCAGCAACGAGACACACATCCCACATAGCATGCAGATTTTGATGGCTGTCAAGTCAAGTTTATTTGTCACATACACATACAAGATGTGCAGTGATTGGACTGATCATACTCTACCCACTCCAACTCAGGTTATACAATCTTATCCATTTCAGTAACCCCTTCCTGCCCATGTACCTCAGCAGTGAAATAGATAGAGACAAATGTTCTAAATTAATAAATCTGGATAATCCAATAAAATACAGAAGTTACTGGGAATATTGATTAGCCCTTTGGCAGACATTATGGGCTGAAGGGCCTGTTCCTGTAGAATACCGCACTATGTTATATGAAATGAAAGGCTAAAAAGAATGAAAGAAAATAGAAAAAATGATGTAAATAAACATCTCCATGTACATAGGGTGACACTATTGATAGAGTTGCTGCCTCACAGCGCCAGAGGATAACCATCGATCCTGACCTCGGGTACTGTCTGTGTGGAATTTGCACATTCTCCCTGTGACCCCACTGGTTTCTTCCAGGGGCTCTGGTTTCCTCCCATATCCCAAAGACATTCGGATTTGTTGGTTAATTGGCCTCTGTAAATTAGCCCCAGTGTGTCGGGAGTGGATGAGAAAGTGGGATAACATAGAATTAGTGTGAACGGGTGATCGATGGTCAACATGGACTTGGTAGGCCTGTGCCTCTAAACTAAACATATAAGGGAAAGATCATAAGATCATTAGACATAGGAGCAGAATTAGGCCATTTGGTCTATCGAGTCTACTCTGCCATTTGGTCAATGTATTTTTCCCTCTCAACTCCATTCTTCTGCCTTCTCCCCATAGCCTTTGATACCCTGACTAATCAAGAACCTATCAATCTTTTAAAAATACCCAGTGTCTTGGCCCCCACAGCCGTCCGTGGCAATGAAATCTACAAACTTGCCACCTTCTGGCTGAAGGTAAGGGATGGTTAATTTAAAGGAGAAATCAAACAGGGACCATGAAAGAAAATCTATTTTGACTGAAAACAGATCGGAACTAACAATTGAGCATTTCCCAGCTGTCTTCACTAATTGAATGACTACTTTATTGTCACACGTGACAAGGCACAGTGGAATTCTCTGCTTGCAAACCAACCGTATGCAATTAGTCGCCACATAAGGGCAAGGTCCCCCTTTGTTCTCCCCCATCCCACATGGCGCACCCCGCCCCCACCCCCCACGCCGGGTCCATTGTTCTTCCCCCTCACTCATGGCGGTCCCCTACATCAGGTCCTCCATTGTTCTTTCCCTCGGCAGCGGCGTCCTCACTCCACATGGTCCATCTCGTCCATCGGTCAGCGCCCTTTGTGACATTGAATAAGGCAGGAGGAGTTCAGAAATGAATATGATAGTGATAACAGGGAAGTACTTTAAGGATGGTTATCAATCAAAGTGGGGAAGTCACACAGTTCAGATGGGATACATCCTAAGTTACTGAAGAAAATAAAGGCAGATGGTACAGACGTTCTGGACAGAATCTGACTGTTCGCAGAGCTGATAACTCAGTGTTCCTCCAGCAAGGAAAGGATTATATTTGACGACAGTAGGCAGTTGAGGATTGGTGTCAGGTGAAGTTTTAGGAATATAATCTACGACTAAACTCGGCAGCTCTTTGAAAAATAAGAGTTAAAAATAGCAGATTGTCAAACCCATTAAGTGTTTGACAAATTTCTTAGAATTCTTGAAGTAATGGATGAAAGTAATTTGCTGTACGTGTGTAAGGACAAGTGTACATTAAAATAACACCTAACAGATGTATTAGTACAATTGATTCCTGTGGGATCAAAGGGGCAACAGCTATAAGGATATGGCCAAGGGAGAGAAAGGGAGCAGTTATGGCAATGGTCGATTGCCAGGCTGAAGTGTGCAGTCATCTCCACCAGGAGTCACTGTTGGGGGCATTGTTTGTTTTTGGTGTAAATTCATACCTAAACGGGCAGAGTTTCAAGATGTGAAAATCACACAAAACCTCAAACTATAGTAAACTGCGAGGCTAACCATAGATTCAGAAGACTCTAGGCAAACTGGCGTAATAGGTAAACACGTGACAGGTGAAACTTAATAAAAAGAAGTATGAAGTGGTGTAATAAAAAGACAGGTGAAGAAGTGATTCCTGACCAGAAATGTCACCGATCAATGTTCTTCAGAGATGCTGCCTGCGCCGCTGAGTGACTCCACCACCTTGTGTCTATTTCAGCATCTGCAGTTCCTTGTTTCTATATCAAATGAATTATATTGATGGTAAGAATTAATATAACAATATAAACCAATGCATTATGAAGGGGATAAAAACAGAAAGTACTGGAAATACTCAGTAGCTCAGGCAGCATATGTGGAGTGAGAAACATTTCAGGGCAATGGCCCTTCATCAGAATGTTCCCATATTCCCTGTTTCAACCAAAGCACTTGATCCCACTACATACGCACGGTAGCGCAGCGGTAGAGTTGCTGCTTTACAGCGAATGCAGCGCCGGAGACTCAGGTTCGATCCTGACTACGGGTGCTGCACTGTAAGGAGTTTGTACGTTCTCCCCGTGACCTGCGTGGGTTTTCTCCGAGATCTTCGGTTTCCTCCCACACTCCAAAGACGTACAGGTATGTAGGTTAATTGGCTGGGTAAATGTAAAAATTGTCCCTAGTGGGTGTAGGATAGTGTTAATGTGCGGGGATCGCTGGGCGGCACGGACTTGGAGGGCCGAAAAGGCCTGTTTCCGGCTGTATATATATGATATGATATGATATGATATGATACCGAGGTGGGAGCTGCTTTACGTCCTCATCGTCCACCCTGGGTAGTTCTACAGAACTGGCAAAATTTGCAGCAAATCATCAACTACGGTACTCTGAAGCACCAATTGCCACTTTTGATTGTTGTAGTTGACATACGAAAGAAAGAAGACTACATACCCTTACAATGATGTGAGTGATTCACTTATGTTTCAGCATGGCTAAGAAGGACTAAGTTAGCAAAGATGATGCTTTTTGTATTTTAGGCACTTGCTGAGTTCCAGTTATACAGTGGCATAGCGGTAGAGTTGCTGCCTTGCAGCACGAGTGACCGGTTTCGATCCTGACTATGGGTGCTGTCTGCACAGAGTTTGTACGTTCTCCCCGTGACTGCGAGAGCTCCGGTTTCCTCCCACATTCCAAGGATGTACAGGTTTGTCAGTTAATTGGCTGTTGTAAACTGTAAATTTCCCTAGTCTGTAGGATAGTGCTCCTCTACGGGATGACCGTTGGTCGGCGCAGTCTCGGTAAGGCCTAAGGCCCTGTTTCCGCGCTGTATCTCTAAACTAAACTCAACAGCAGAACATGAGCCGCCCAAGCCTGCCTGAGTCACGTTACTGATCCCATCTTCAATGGAACCTCGATCAGGACTGCACCCAAGTCCTCTGGACTTGCCGCTTTGCATTGACCTTTGGAAATGTCCATTTTCACTGCCCTTTGAAGGAGTGACTGATGACCACTGCCTCACAATGCTCGAAACCCAGGTTCAATCCTGACCTCCAGTGCTGTCTATGCGGAGTTTGCATGTTCTCCGTAGAACTGTGTGCAATTTCCTCCATGTGCTTTGTTGTCCTTCCATGTCCCAACAATTTGCAGTTTGGTAGGTTAATTTTCCATTTAAAACTAATCCTAATGTGTAAGTGAGTGGGAGAAAATGGGTGGAGGGGGGGTGGGGTCGTAGGGGAGGGATGGGGGGAGAATAGAAAATTGAATTAGAGTCATAGAGCCATATACCACAGAAACAGGCCCTTTGAGTCAACCTGTTCATGCCAACCAAGATGCCCACCTAAGCTAGTCCCATTTGTCCGTATTTGGTCCATATCCTTCTAAACCTTTCCTATCCATGTACCTGTCGAAGCATCTTTGAAATGTTTTTATTGTACCTGCCTCAACTACCTCCTCTGGCAGCTCATTCCATACACCCACCACTCTTTAAGTAAAATAGTTTCCCCTCAGGTTCCTATTAAATATTTCTCCTTTCACCTTAAACCTATGTCCCCTTGTGCTTGATTCCCCTACTCTGGGTAAAATATTTGAATCGTCATTCACCCTATCAATTCCAGTAATGTTGGATTAGTGTTGATAGGTGGTTGATGGTCAACATGGACTTGGTATGCTGAAGAGTCTGTTTCCATGCTGCAAATCCATGACTCTCTGAACCTCAAGTGGAGTTATCCCATTTTCTAAAATCCTCCTGCAGTACAACCGCAAACTTGCATTCAGTATGGTGTTCACCTTGAGTTTCCAGTTACATTGTACTTGGGTTGAGGCAGTGCAGCACTGAGATACAGTGAGAAACTTTGTTTTGCATGCTATTAAGTCAAATCATATCAATACACGTTCATGAAATCAATATAGCCATAAACGAGTACAACGGGTCGTGCAAAGTGAAAAATAACAAGAGTGCAGAACGTACTGCTACAGCATTATTATGTTACAGCTCCAGAGAAAGTGCAGTTAAAAAAGCATAAGGGCCGCAATGAGGTAGAATTAGGATATTGGGGCCACGCCAATAGCTTATGAGAGGTCCATTCAGTAGTCTGACACCAGTGGGGGGAATAGTTGGTTGATGGTTTTAAGCTTTTGTATCTTCTGCCTGATTGGAGAGAGAAGAAGAGAGAATGATTGGAGTGTATGTAGACCTTGATTACTGCTTTTCCAAGGTCACGGGTTGTAGATGGATTCAGTGGAAGGGTGGCTGATGGACTGGGCTGCATCAACAACTCTCTTGCAATTTCTTGTGGATAACATTTTCGAAGAAGGCATATCGAGGAAATTTATTTTCATGGTCTAGGATGTTTGGGCCTCCGGTGGGACTGGAGACGTGATGATAGTATTTTGGTAGACTCTTGAGGTTGGTCCAGTAGAAGTCCCTGGCTATTATAAACAAGGCCTCGGGGTACTTTGTTTGAAGGCTATTGGTAGCAGTGTAGAGATCATCCAGCACAAGCTTAGCATCAGCGTGGGGTGGGATGTCTACCGCTGTCAGGAGAGCTGAAGTGAATTCCTGTGGCAAGTAATTGGGACGGCATTTCACTGTTAGATAGTCCAGGTCTGGGCTCTCTGCCAGCATGTCCATCCAATAATCCAATTGCTGCCAAGTGTTGAAATGAACAGGTAGCATAATGCTAGTATGTTGCCTGAACTGCAATCAATGGGTGCAGGTTAATTGCCATTTATAGCCCTCATAACGTTTACCAGGGATAATCAAATTCAGCCCCTGTCTGTCATGCAAAAAGAATGATATTTTCATTGAAAATGTATGTAATATTGCAGGAAGTATATCACAGAGTCTATCTTTACTCCTGATAATCAAGAACATATTTGCACAGAGGCGCTAAAATGTATGATGATTGGCAATGTAACTCACAAACCAAGAAATGCCATTTTACTACTGCTAGTTCTGGGTTTATAAAGGCAACTAGGTGTAGTAAGTTTTCAATTATCCTCTGCATGGAAATTCCCCACTTTAAACAGGAATTCTGAGTGTTCAAAACATCCTCACGATGCATATTTATGGTGACAAATTGACTCACAAGACATTTGATTTCCAACAGCAGGGCAAATGATGTATCTCTAATGCACAGAAATGCAATAAGCAGTTGAAGAAATGCACGGATCGGTATATTTCCTGCCAAGCCATGACTGGCAACATGACAGTCTTTGGCGGAGAACTTGGGCACAAGTCCAGGTATTCAGATCTATAATCACATCCATGCAATCCTTTTATTGATCCACACAAGCCTTCAGTGAAAACGGGCAACAATGCATTTTGCACTCTGATATATAAAATAATGTGCTGTGATTAGATTGAAAAGTGGAAGATTCTGAAGAAGTTTGACCATGTAGATGCTGAGAAGGGTCTCTCTCATGGGGCCGTCTGAAACTTGGGATAAGCATTTAACGTGACGACTTAATGACTTAGATTTAAGACTAAGACGAGAAGAAATTTCTTCTCTCAGAGAGTTGTGAATCTTTGGCTCCCCCAGAGTGACTAAGTCTATTCAAGGCTGGTACATATTTTTGAACCATAAGGAAGTCAAGTTTAATAGAGTTGAGGCAATCCACGACCATTCCAACACCTGTCTACCTCAATGAGAGGCTGATAGATTGGATTCCACAGCCAAGTGTTACATCTCCTTTTCCTCTGAATAGCAGCGTTGGCATCAATGGCACTCCCCAACGTTCTGTGATGGTGTTCAGCTTCGGGGTGTTTCTTTGCCGTTATCACTCATCGCCCTTCACCCCTACACTGAAAATCATCTGGAATTATCTTCCAGTACTCAAATCCATGATATTGTCTCAAGAGCCAATGCTGGTGAGAACAGCACAGTGTGTGTACATTTTTGTTTTGTGCCACCAATAATGTTGGCAACACACACAAGGAACTGCAGATACTAGAATCTTGAGCAAAACATCACGTGCTAGGCAAGCTCAGTGGGCCAGGCAGCATCTGTAGAGGGAATGGACAGGCAACGTTTCGGGTTGGGACCCTTCTTCAGACTGACTATTGGCTGTGTTGAGAAGCCACTTTTACCAAGCCTGCCAATAATGTAAGAAAGTCAAGTGAATAAATCATTTAAACAGAGTTCACATTACAAATAAGGTACATGGTATTTGTACGATTGTACTGTTATCCAGCTGGAAACTGTGTGAGAATCTGGACCTACACATTGCGCTGAACATTATCTGTTTAAGGGCCTTAAAATAAGCAAAACTCCTATCATATAACTTTTATGACATCTTGTCCAACCAGCAGATTAAAAAATAAGTCAGATGCTGGAAGTCTGAGAGCCATGGCACTCAGACACTCAATTTATTTTCCAACTTGTGCCTGAATTGATTAACATGAATCGTGGAAAATGTTCAGCTGGAAGTTTGCGATGTGGTCACAACTTACCAGAATATGTCCTATTGCTCTGCAATAATGTAGAATAGGTTTGAGAAAGAGTAGTCGGCGCGTAGAGTCAGGTTGAATGGAATCCTTTTCAGTGCACATTACACAAATAATTTATAAAACAACTGTGGATAGATTTTCATTGCAAGTCTTCCTGAGACAGAGGCACCAAATATTTTTTAGCTGGAGACACAAGAGACTGCAGATGTTGGAATCTGAACCAACAAACAAGCTGGTGGAGGAACTGAGCAGGTCAGGCAGCATCTGTGGAAGGAAACGGACAGTCGACATTTTGGATCGGACTCTTGATTTGGACTGAAGGAGTAGAGGGGAGACAGCCAGTTTAAAGAGGTGAGGGGATGATGTGGGGGTAAGATCCGGCAAGCAATACGTGAATCCAAGTGAAGAGGGGTTGATTGGCAGGAAGTGTAAGATGGGGGAGGGATGGGGTGGGGAGAGCGACAGAGCTACAAGGTGATCAGTGGAGGCAACAAAGGGCTGCGGAAGAAGGAATTTGATAGGAAAGGAAAGTGAATTTTTGCCGATCTGTTTACAGTTGCAAAAGACATGGAACTTTCTTCTTGGGCCATTGCAACTGCATGCTGTGGTGAATTTGAGCCTTTAGCCCAAAGGGTTCAACTGCCATTTATATGTCACCATTAGTACCATTCTTTCCCGTTTTTCTATTTAACTCAATTAAATTAGCAATACATTATTGTTTGTCTAAACGCCAAGCAATCTTCCTTTAAATAGTAACAGCAGATATTTAACGATTGCTGCAGAAATCCTATCGGTACGGTCCTAAGTTAATAGGCTAAACAGTTGATAGTACAAAGCCAGTCTACCTTAAAGCCGTCAGCTTACACTGTGCTGTGACAGGAAAAAGTCATTTAAAATATAATGACTATTTTGTTTTACAGGGGAACTTTTGTTATTAAGATGTAAACACCACTTATTCCCAGCGGTGGTCTTAAAATCAACCTGCATGGCAGGTAATAGGTCAGCATAGGCAAAGAGGGTTTTTAACAGGTAGATGGTTAAAACAAGGGCCTGAGATGAGAACAGAAGGTGTGAGACAATTTTGAAGATTTGCAGATTGTGAAGCCAGGGGCAGGAACGTAGCAGGAGGGGGAGTGTGTCAGGAAGAAAAGATGGGAGTCCAGGTGGGGCGCAGGGGGGGAAAGATGGGGGAAAGATGGAGAAAAATGTGAGGGAGAAAACGAGGTTACCTAAAATTGGAGAATTCACTGTTCTTACCGTTGGGTTGTAAGCGACAATATGAGGGGAAGGGGGGGAGATGGGTAGTGGGGGAGGGGAGGGTGCTAGACCAATGCAGGAGAGGTTTGGGCCCAACGGGTCCACCCTTTTCTAGTTTATTATTAAATACTCTTGCAAAGTATTCATTCAAAATTTTGGGCAATTCCTGATCAGACCCGCAATGCTGCTTCTGTATCCTGCACAAGATTAATAGATGACCTGCTGAGATCTTAATTCAGTTATAATCTGCTAAGGAAATATATAATAGTAGTAGTAATTAGTGAAATACTATTGCAGTTCATCTAAAAGGAGGACTGGAATAATTCACCTAATGGTGAATGTGGTTTAATTTCATTCAATGCAAGTTGATATTAACATGAATCTCCCACTATCAGTTTAGGGGAAGTGTGGGAGGGGAAGAAATGCATTCTTCGAAAACCTTCTACATCCACAATTTTCTGCGACACAAAGCCATATTGTCTGCACATGCAACGAGAAACCAGGAGTTTAAAAATTTGTATGATTTATTTACTTTTAATTTCACGTAAATTCTGTGAATGTGAATTTTATCTGTTTCTCAAATTGTTGGGTAGTAATTTTGAATTTTGTTACCCCAATGGCCAAAACATGGAGGTTGTCAGTAATTTAGTCTTCTCTCCCTGAGAAAAAGGGATGAAGTGAATAAAATGGGGCGTCACAATGGCGTAGTGGTAGGGCTGCTGCCGCACATCATCAGATACCCAGGTTTGATCCTGACTGCAGGTGCTGTCTGTACAGAGTTTGCACATTCTTCCTGAGACTGCATGGATTTTCTCCGGGTGCTCCGGTTTCCTCACACATTTCAAATAGGTACAGGTTTCCAGGTTAATTGTCTTCTCTAAGTTGCCCCAAGTGCGCACGATGCAAAAGTGGAATGACAAAGAACTAGTGTACGGGTGATTGATGTGGACTCGGTGGCCGAAGGGCATGTTTGCACGCTGTATCTCTAAACTAAACTAAATTGGTAGAAAAAAAACACAAATGGGTGCACCACTCCATCTTTCACAGAGGTCTTTCAGAATCCCACTCAGAGAAATGATGAGTATTGTGGGGTTAAGTTACAGCAGCAATACCCTGAGGCTGCTCTTCTGGTTTGAAAGTATAAAATTAATCCAAACAAAGCATTTGAGTGATTTCAATTTAAGTAATTAAATAAACATCTGGAATTTCAAAGCTGGATTCATTAATGGTAGTTGACTCTGAAGTACCCTCCAAAATGGTGGAGTACCCTCCAAGCCACTTGGTGCTGGGGCAACTAAATCCAGGGGCATACATATTCCATGAAAGAACAAGGAACATCTATATATATCTATATACTAAAACCCTTGTTTATTTGTTTGTTTGTTCCTGAACTACAGCCAAAACGGTACACGATCGCACGATAGTTTTAGGCCCACCTTACTCACCGTCGTCCCTTTGGTGCTAATGGAAGAAGTTTCACTGAAATCGGTGTTATATTTTTAAAGTTATTCACATTTTAAAGTTTAAATCTATCTCCTAGGGAGGGAGGGGGAGGGATGGAGGGAGTGGGGTGGAGGGAGGGGGGGAGGGAGGGGGAGAGGGGAGGATAAGAGGGGTTGAGGGGGATGGAGTGGGTGGGAGGGGGAGGGGGGGAGGTGAGGGTGCTGCACCAATGCAGGAGAGGTTTGGGCCCAATGGGTCCACTTGGTCTAGTATATTACTAAAAGTCTCATCTTGTGTGTTTGTACGTATATATATTCATTGCATATTTGTCTGTTCCCGAAATACAGCCAAAACGGTACACGATAGCGCAACAATTTTAGCACAACTTTACTCACCATCGTCCTGCAGTTCAAATGATTGTTATATTTTAAAAGTTTTTCACGTTTTAAACTTTAAAAATCACCTTTTTAGACTTTAATAAATTCCTTTTCCACCTGCTCTGCCTGTCAGCCGTGTTCGACGTCACAATGGGAACCCAATGGGTCCACATTTTCGACGTTACAATGGGAACCCAACGGCTCTGTGCCTGCACAGTTGGGGCCTGTTCATCTAATACAAATGCTCCCCCACTTATGATGCTTCGACTTACGATATTTCGATTTTGCGATGGTGCAAACGGCAGCGACCTGTAGCGAGCCGCAGCTCGTTTCCGGCCAAGTGATCTAATACCGATGCTCCCTGGCTTACGATGCTTCGACTTACGATATTTGGACTTTGCGATGGTGCAAACGGCAGGGCAGGTAGGGAAGGGGAGGGGGGTGTAGGGGGGTTGAAGGGGGATGGAGTGGGTGAGTGGGGGGAGGGGAAGGGAGGAGTGGGGGAGGGGAGGGTGCTAGACCAAAGCAAAAAAAACACCATTTATTTTAAAGGAAAAACACGATTTTCATTGAGATTTATTTTCTTTAAAAAAAACACCATTTATTTTAAAGAAAAAACGCAATTTTCATTGAGATTTTTTTTTAAAACGCCATTTATTTTTTAAAATGTGATTTTCCCACTTGGGGTCGATTGATTGGCTCCGACCTCCCGCTTGACGCCCAATTGGTCCTGGTCCCATGTGGGAGGAGCGCAGCCGCCTCTCTGATTGGTCGCTGCCACTTCCCGCTCAAAGCGTGCTGGTTGTCCGCCAGGTCTTCTTCCCGCTCAAAGCAACGGCCGTCGCAGTCGAGCTGCCGATGCTGCTGCTGAATGAGGGGACAGTCTCAAGGATTTGCAAGAGAGAATTTTCATGATAAAAAGCCACAACGTTAAAGATAAGATTTCTTTTATTTTTTTTAAAAGATCACAATTTTCATTGAGATTTCTTTTATTTAAAAAAACACCATTTATTTTAAAGAATGATTTTCATTTAGATTAATTTTATTTCTAAAAAAAATGCCATTTATTTCAAAGAAAAAACACAATTTTCCCACATCATAATGGGAACCCAACGAGGTTTGGGCCCAACAGGTGCACTCTTTACTGGTATAAAATAAAAATGTCATTGCCCTAGTGAATATGGGAATGGACCTACCCTCAAAGAGTGCCAGGGGGCACTCTTCATTTTGTAATATGTTTGTGAAGCACATAGCTGAAGCCATAGAGATTCATAACCATTTTTAATATTAGCACAGCTATTTAATTTACTTTTTATTTATAATTGATTTAATTCCCTTCTTTACTCACTTCATGCTTTCCTCTTGTTTGGGATAAAGGGGTGAAGAAAGCATTGAACCACGGGCCTCTGTCATTGAGGATTGTTCTGCATTTATGTTGCACAGATACATTTTTATACCAAAAACTTTGCAAAGCCGATTGAAGCTCATTTGAAATATAGTTGCTGTTGTAATGTTGGGAAAACAGCTGGCAATTGTCACACATCAAGGTCCTATTAACAACAATGTGTTGATGACCAGATGATCTTTATTAATTCTGTGATAAATGCTGACAAAGACCCCAGGGAAATCCTTGCTCTTAAATAATACCCTCGCATTCCCAATATTCGTTTTACCTTAGAGAATGAAAACAAGCATGGAAACAGGCCCTGCCAAGCCCACACCAACCATCACTCACTCACCCGTTCACATTAGTTCTATGTTATCCCACTTTCTCATCCCCTCCATCCACACAAGTGCCAATTTTCAAAGCCCAATAAACCTACAAACCTCCACGTCTTTGGAATGTAGGAAACAGGAGCACCCGGAAAAAATTCATATGGTCAAAACTCCACATAGAGAGCCGGAGAGAACAGATTGGACCTCTGTTTACTGATTTGCCTCCTCTGAATGTCAGTGCCACTGGTCAAGCAGCAGTCCATCACTGCTTGTACTGAAGACATAGATCAATTTTGTACATGAGTTCCTGGAGTGCAATTTGAACCCCCAGCCTTGTAATTCAAAGTGAGTGTGGCGCCACTGAGTCAAGACTATTTTGGGAAAAAAATTCAAAAGATGACCCAGGATCAATTGTAATGTAACCAATCGCTCAAGAAACCAATGGAACTGGATCACTTAAAGACATAATGAACTGCAAATGCAGGAATCTTGAGTAAAAGACAAAGTACAAGAGTAACTCAGCAGGTCAGGCCGAATCACTGGAGGACAGGATTGGCAAATGTTTTGGGTTGGGACTCTTCTTTAGGCTCTGAAGGGTCCCAACCTGTAATGTCACCTATTAATGTCCTCCAGAGATCTGCTTGACCTGCTGAGCAACTCTGGCACTTTGATCCTTTGACCATTTGATCCTTTGACCATTTTAAACCTCCCTCACCTCCAGCTTTCAACCCTCTGCTATCTCTTCAGGGACAAACCGTCGGGCCAGAATTCTTTCCAGGTAACAGAAAATCCTGGAAACACTCTGCAGTTCATTGGGTGATTGTTTTGCAGAGAAACTGTGCTCATTCTGCAGGAATAACACCTGGCTTCCAGCTACCTGCCATTTGAATTTCCCATCCCACTCCCACTCTGACCTAACTGCTTGTAGCCTCCTACATTATCACAAGAAGGTCCAACACAAAACGAGGAACAACACCTTATTTAAAACTCAGACACAAGGAACTACAGATGCTGATTTACAAAACAAAAGTCAAAGTGCTTTAGTAACTCAGCGGGTCAGGCACTTTCTGGTCGAAGAAGGACACCGACCTGAAGCATTGCCTATCCATGTCCTCCCTCTTTCTTTTTGGATCAGAACTGGCCACTACTGCCAGTCATCATCATTTTTTGCTCTCTTTTTCTATTTCTCTTTCTCTTCTTTCTTTTTTGTATCGACCAGCTTGTTCCCACGGCCTGACCATCAGCAATGCATTATGCAGACGAAGAAGCCTTATTGGACCTGAACTGCTGAGCTACCACATCACAGTCTTACCCAGGAGAAAAAGGATGGGTGACGTTTCAGGTCAGGACCCTTCGTCAGACTGGGTCTGAAGAAGGGTCCCAACCCGAAATGTCACGCATCCCTTTTTCACCAGTGATGGTGCCTGACCTACTGAGTTACTCCAGCACTTTGTGTCCACCACCTCCAGCACAGATTTAAGATAAAAATGACACAGAGCTGGAGTAACTAACTCAGCGGGTCAGGCAGCATCTGCAGTTCCTTTCTACGCTCACAGTCTTACCCGATCAGAGATATTCCCTTTGTTCTACCCATCATGCATCTCAATTTGGAGACACAGGAAACTAAAAGCTGTAATCTTGAGCAAAACACAAAGAGTTGGAGAATCTCGGCAGGTCAGGCAGCATCTGTGCAGGGAATGGACAGACGACTTTTAAGGTCAAGACCTAACTCACATTTCAAATGAACTTTTTGACTTTTTCTGAAGTATTTAGTGGGCAACTAGAAGACAAGTAGCACAACTTCATACCTCAGTCTGAAGAAGGGTCCCCACCCGAAATGCTGCCTGTCCGTTCCCTCCTCAGATGCTGTCTGACCCATTGAGTTCCTCTAGTATTTTGTGTTTTCCCCTTTCCAACTTCCTGTACTACCTAAAACTAACTTGTTTTTTTCTCTCCATGTTCTGAGAAGGGTCCCTGATCTGACCCTGACCCAACAAAACAGCGGTCCTGACCTAGTACCTACTTCATTGGAAACCCACGGTCTGTGTTTAATCGGACTTTTACTGGACTTTATCTTGCACTAAATGTTATTCCCTTGAACCTGTATCTGTACGTTGTGGACGGCTTGATTGTAATCATGTATAGTCTTTTCGCTGACTAAATAACATGCAACAAAAAAGCTTTTCATGGTGCATGTGACAATAATAATAAACTAAACTAAAATGGATCAGCCAATATCGAATGGTCTGAATTCTGTTTTTATGTCTTATGGTCTTTTTTTTTCAATCTTGTGCCATTCCCCAGTTTTAAGGGCTGTAAGTGACTTGCTGACAGACATTTACCAAAGCTGCTGTTTGCCAAGGATGAAAGGAGACACTGAGTCAATCCATGCTGACAGGGAAACATTTTTCTGGCCACTGATTAATTTCTAGCTGGCAGTGTGTGAAATCTGCTCAAAATTATTCTATCTATAAAATACTGTAATCCTGTAATTATTTATGGAACAGTAATATCTTTACAAAATAATATTTTTCTCGGCTGTTTTAATTTCTGTCTCATATTACTTTTTGTAAATCACAGGACAATAATTCCTGAACCTAAAGCCAAATAACATTAGATATAACCCATAGAAACCCCTGAGCTTTTATATAATTGTACTATAAGACAATTTCTGCTATATTTTTGCATCTACTACTACTGCAAGAATGCAAGCCATATAAATGTTTAAAGTTTTGAATACGCCAGATTTAATTTTACCATTTATTATTTACGCGCCATTTGAGAAACCATTCCCAGTTCGTGAAGCACTGATTTAGAGAAGGAGAGACATTTGTTACAGAGACTCCATGAATGTTCCAGCACTTTCCATTAGATCTGTGTGTCCAAAAATAACTCACACCCTGCATTCCAATCAACATGGCTTTATTACATTTGTACATCATACCAGTTACCATGTAATATTGCAGTATTACACGTGGAAACCACAACAGGGGGGGGGGGGGTAACCATTCTTTGGTGTTATTTGAGAGAAAGTGCATTAATATCAACCTTGATAAACATGATACACACTCATAGATATCTGATGGGAACATCCCTATAAACTGGGGAATAAATTTGCCTCACAGTTCCAAAATAACATAGTACTTATGAATTTCACATCTAACTTATAGTTACTGTAAACAATGTTAATGGAAAATAAATAAGGCAAGCGCCAAGGGTAAGCCTATTTATAATACCATCCACATCATTCAGATGTTAATCTTTCAAAACACAGAACTGCACTCACAACGTTCTGTTGTCATGACCATGATCATCCTCGCAGATAGACAAATTCCCCATTTCATAGCTTTACAGTAATAATCAAATTATGCATGAATCTTCCAACTGGGTGACAATGGCTATATTTTTGCATTTTGCTTGTACATAGGAAACTGAGGTCAGCTTGTCCAATGCGCATTTATGCTTGGGTAACTTGAAACTCATTCCAAAAGAACAGGTCACTCATTTATAAATGTGTTATGAATTATTCTTTATTTTCGAATGAGACAGTTTCTGCACAGAAATGAAATAACATGCTGATCTTTGCATTCAGTCAGCAAAGTAGATAGTCATGTGCGAGTGAAACCATTTGACAAGCATAGTACAAAAAAGATTTGCTAGTGCATGGTTATTTTTAACATTACAGCAAGAGGAACTGTGAGATCTGCAATCTCATATTACCGCAACAACTTAATCGCTTCGATTTTGAGAACAGAATGTGGCCTGGAGGTTGCAACACTATTAAACTAATATAAATAGCATCATAGATACTGGAAATTCAAACATCAAAATGTTAAATCAACTGAAAAATATTTGTAAATAATAGCCCCGGCAAATAAGAGTACCGTGTGCTTGGAATTGTCATCTTACTGCTTAGGCTGTAAACCACAGCCTTATCTCCAGAAGTGGACATAAGAATGCTGTTATCTTGATCAAATCAAGGAAATTCTTCCTGTGTCCTTGCCAATACTCACTCTTCAACACAACTAAAATAAGATAATTTGCTCGTTACAAGGGAGATTCCTCTTCAGAAGTATTTCATTTTGACTGAGGAACATTTTGGAACATATAATATTGATGATGTGAAATGTACGGTTTAAATGCAAGTCTGATCATTTGTTCTTTTGATCTAATAAAATGCTCACATTATAAGCATACTCTCAATGATTTGGATTGCAGGTATAAATATTTTTGGCATACATTAAGCATCATTTTATTTTTTCTTGAAGAGCCACATCATGTTCAACAATACGTAAACTGTAAACATAATCAAGAACCAGTCTCACTCCGGTCATTCCCTCTTCTCCCCTCACCCTTCAGGCAAGAGGTACATAAGTTTGAAGACTTATGTTCCTCCAGTTTCAGGGAGTTTTTTCCCCAGTTATCAGGCAACTGAACGGTCCTCTCATCAGCTAGAATGCATCCTAACCTCCCATCTACCTCATTGGAAACCTTTGAACTATCTTTAATTGATCGTTATCGCACTTTAATATATTTTGCATTAAATGTTGTACCTTGTATCCTTTATCTGTGCACTGTGGATGGCTTGAATGTATTTATGTACAGTCATTTCTTTAACTGATAGCATGCAAACAAAAGCTTTTCACTGTACCTCAGTACACATGACAATAATAAACTAAATATATTTTTATTAGTTCTGATATCCTTCAAAATTACAAAGTATTTGCCATCATTGATTGATCTTTGATTTTGTCTTTGAATGAAAATCAATCTTCCTAATTATCAGTTTATTAAATAATAATTAATATGTATCGTGGTTAAAAGAAACCAAAGTTAGGAGATGGGGCAACATGCTGAATGTTGGCTTGTGCTCCTTTTTCCTTCAGGCATTCATCTACATAAAAACATGCATTTATGCCATCCATTATCACATCTGCCAAATATCTCAAAGCATTCAGGTTGTGATACATTATTTAGAAGTGAAATGACTCACGAGTGGATTTAAATGTGATCATCTATTTATCTGTTCAGTTTATTTTGGTGCTTAAGGAAAACTAGTATCTATTGCATCAAACCAGACTGAAAAGATCCGTTGTGACCAATAGTAGCTTTTTCCAGTATGGTCTTGTCAGTCTAGTAGATATGGAAGGTTTGGACTTTCTGCAGTGCAGTATAAATGGTCATGCGCTTGGCACAGGTTCAGTCATTGGGTACGAAGAGTAAGTAGGAAGATTAATGTGCTGTGTTTTCCAAGAAAGCTGCTTTCTTAAAAAATATAGGCCTTGTCTCCATTTAGAGCTTTTTTGGCAAGATATTTCTGTCTGCAGTGGGAGAAAAAGCCATGTGTCAAATGCATTAAAATGTTGTCACCTGCTTACAGCATGATCATGTATGCTGATGTGATTTATAAAATGTGTTTGAAAATGTATACATAAGCCATTCTTGCCAAAGCATTTTAATTCAACATAATATATACTACACTTTAAATGATTGTACACTTCTGAACTAAGCGCCTCCTTATAACAAGTAGATGTATTTGCTCTGGTCTGCTGGGAGTGGCCAGATTAAAAGGGTTCTTACCACCTACAAGACATCTCATTCTGACTGAGAATGCAGTAAAGCTTCCCGCTGGCTGATCATCAGGTGATTTTTAACGGCTGGAACTCACATGCTAGCTGCTTGCCAACAGTATGAACAAAACAGCCTGGAATTTAGCAGGACATAGCTACCCGCCTGTTAAGATAATGCTTGTCGGAGGTAGCCACCTAACGTCTAAGGGGATGGATGGGGGGGGGGGGGGAGGTTTGGTGAGGAGTAGTGGAAATCCAAACTTTTTATTTCAGTTCACGATTTTCCTCAATTTTACATCTTGTAGCTTCTGAATTCTTTTGAAGCATTTTCACTTTGTTCATACTGTTCTAGCTCACAAAGAAATGGCTTTGGCTTCAGCTCCAGCAACCACAGTTCCCTTGGCATTCCCAAATTAAAACTGCAGATTAGATCCCAAATACATAATCAAAGCCTCGTTTGAACATTTGAAGAGGGCCCCACAGTCTTTTCACTGGTGTGCTTGGTGAATCAGAAAGGTGCTGGAGGAACTCAGCGGGTCAGGCAGTATCTCTGGAGGACACACATAGGCAATGTTTCTGATCGGGACCCTTCTTCAGACAAATGAAGTTCTTCATGGCTCATATTTAAAATTACAGTCAACAACACTGGAGTGATATGTGAGAAGAATTGTCTCAGACTCAATCTTAACTGCTAACCAAAATGCTTTCAAAACCGTTCGGCTTCAATATCATCACCATAATTTATTAGACATTTTATTTCTGGATCACTATCTTTGGTTACATTAATCCAATCAGCAATTGTTAGCCAATAAAATATTTCTTAAGTGTGAACTGTATAGATGTGCATAATGAAACTGGGTATAGAATGCAATGTTATAACGGTTCTTACTTTTAAGTCTGCATAAATGTATAAGAATTAATGTCACATATTTTATCGTTAAATATGACTAAAATGGTGCAATTATCTAAAAATATATGTGTTCTCTCCTTGTATCATTGGCCTACTTCCCACTACCGAAACCTATGAGCTTCAAGTAACACTTTTAAAGTCCCCTTACCAAAAAACCTTTTAACATACAACTCTTTCAAGCATGTTAGTGACATTAAAGTCCTCTCAATATTTGTCTTTAATGAAACAAATCTCCCTGACCTGCACCCCTGCCAGTGCCAAAAATGTCAGACACACAATGGCATTTCAAAACAAAATAGATTATCAAATGAGCTTGTTTAATCACCTGTTCAAAGGAAAGATTGAAATGCAGCATATTTCTTGTAGATTAAAACCCACTATATTTGGAAAGCAAATTACTCTCTGGAAGCAAAATATATTAGCTGGTATTGATTACTGATTATTTATAAAACAGAATTATTGCACAAAACAAATGCAATGCAAATTTATTGCTTCCTTTACATAATATAGAAACTTTTATCTGTATTGTTCTACTCAAATTCTCATCAATCTCTTAAAACATTTTTTCATAAAGTGTCCAACAGTGACAAACTGACACTTTACTTCACAAATATAATGTATATAACTTAGTTGTACTCTCTAGTTCATAAAGATTTCTCACTCACCATGTGGCATACATATGTTATTTTGGCTATGTTAATCTTAATGGAGACAGTACATAGGAAACATTGCAAATCAGAGGCGTGCTTAACATGTGATTAACAGTTTGTTAACAAACCATGTATGATTTTTTTTAAGTTAGTTCCAAGTAAGTGATGCCCTTCAAGGCTCAACAGATAAAGTTCTGTTATCATATTTTCCCTCCCCATATTGATGGCTGAAAATAACACTGGGGCAGCAAACTATGAGGTTTCCTGGTGGCATGCATTCTTAAAGCATCACAACACTGTCCACTTTTGACCTTAAAGGATTAATGTTCATTTTTATCAGAAATATCTTTAATGTTGCAAGTATCACTTGGTTTCCTTGGGCTGATTTTACTTTGGTCAGTTTCCATTTCTGCTTCTTGTGTAGATGTTGTAGTGTGGCTTTTATTTTCTGCTATAGAATCCATCGGAGTTGTTCCTTCAGTGTTTGCTGGCTGAGGCTCAGAAAAGCTTTTGTCTTCTGGGCCCATACTGGCTTTTTGCTCCAACCTTTCCAGAAGGTTTTGAACCTTCTTCACACCATCTCTTCTGGCTTGACGCACATCAACCCGGCCCTCAGGATCCACGGAGTCAAGGGCCAGCAGCTCTTTAGTCATCATTTCTTCCAACAACAAGTAGTGTTTATCTGTTCCTCTTCCTTCGAATAAACTGATGTCTTCCTCAAGCCTATGAACTCTCTTAAGGATTTTCTCTAACTTTAACAGGCCAGGATGTTTCTGAGCAGCATCGGGAGCTACGGGCTTTTTTTCAGGCACACTCTCTTCCAGCTGGGCACTGCCTGGTGCGGGTGATGGAGTACTCCTCTCAGCTTTCTCAGGCTTAGGCTGAGATTTATGGGGTTGTTGCCTGATGACATGAATTGGGATATATGCTGCAGGACGCTCGGGGGCTGAGGAAGTAGCCTTGCTCTCCTGTTGCATTTTGGGTGTCTCTTGATGCTCTACCCGTTGCTGAGCAACCTATAATGGAGGGGGTAAGGACAGGAGGAGGGCAATAGAAATTACAGAGGCAATTAGCTCAACGCATGCAGCACTTTTACATTCTTATGCATCAATTTCTATGTTTTTACTTCAGGTGGAGCTAGACTCAAATGAATGCAACCGATTAATTAATTATTTATACCTTAAGTTTTGAATTTCTGTGCCTCAAATTTACAAGAATATTACTGTTTAAATACAGTGGGCAAAATACATCAACATCTTTCGTTCTTTTGGTGCACTCCTTCCCATTTACCATCTAGATGAGAAAAGGCTGCTGAATATCCAGACTCAGTCTACCTGTGGAATAATTTCCATTTGCTTCATTGGCTATCCCGCTAAATTTTACAATTCCTTTGCATCCGACCTAAGGCATTTTGGACTATTCTTTTTTTCTTGTTTCTAACTTACAGCTATCTCTGACACGAGCCCCCAAGCAATATAGATCGACTTGAAAATAAGGACTTTATTTGCAATCTTGCTTTAAAAGAAATTTGAGGTGCCAAATACTTTAAAAGCTTCACCATGATGTGTCAACGAATTTATTCAGTCAGAGGGTGGTGAATCTGTGGAATTCATCGCCACAGACGGCTGTGAAGACCAACTCATGGATATTTTTAAGGCAGAGATTGACAGATTCTTGATTAGTAGGTGTCAGGGACTATGAGGCGAAGGCAGGAGAATGGGGTTGAGAGAGAAAGATAGATCAGCCCTGATTGAATGGCGGAGTAAATTTGATGAGCCGAATGGCCTAATTCTCCTCCTAGAACTTATATGTAAGTGGACAAATTAATCTTCTTACTTTACAATGCGAGTTTAATAATTACAGTCAATGGTATAAAATATCAGCTTTTGGAGAATGGTGTAAACTTGGTTTTCTTTGCATCATTTCAAATCTGCACTAGTCCATATTATTGAGATTCAGCAGTCTCTGCTGGAGACTGTGTGAATAAAGGTGCAGCCAAAATTTATGTGGAATTCTCTGCCTCAGAGGGCAGTGGAGGTCAATTCTCTGAATACATTCAAGAGAGAGCTAGATAGAGCTCTTAAGGATAGCGGAGTCCGGGGGTATGGGGAGAAAGCAGGAACGGGGTACTGATTGAGAATGATCAGCCATGATCACATTGAATGGCGGTGCTGGCTCGAAGGGCCGAATGGCCTATTCCTGCACCTATTGTCTATTGTCTAAAATACTGTTACCATCTTCAATACGGCTCAATTTAATGTAATTAAAAGGAACTGCTAATACTGGTTTATACCAAAGATTGACACAAAATGGTAACTTCTACAAACACCCCACCCCCCACCATTTCCTCCCTTCCTCCACAGTTTGCGACGATGTATCCCTCCTGGGATCACATTGTCCCTAGCCAACAGACAGCCTATCAGGGAACTTACCTGCCTGGGGTAATCTGTTAGGCACAAAATGCTGGAGTAACAGGCAGCATCTCTGGAGAGAAGGAATGGGTGACGTTTCAGGTCGAGACGCTTCTTCAAACTGAAGAAGAGTCTCGACCCGAAACGTCACCCATTCCCTCTCTCCAGAGATGCTGCCTGTCCCGCTGAGTTACTCCAGCATTGTGTCCATCTTCGATTTAAACCAACATCTGCAGTTCTTTCCTACACATGAGGTAATCTGTTGCATACCCTGGTTTGTCCTGGTCTTTTCTTGCATTCAGTCCCATCCCCTCGTCCCCCTACCCGCACCCTACAATCAGTCTGAAGAAGGATCCTGACCTGGAACATCACCTATCCATTTCCTTCAGAGATGCTGGCCCACTGAGTTACTCCAGCATTGCGTGTCTATCTTTGGCTCCCTTTAATGTCTCAGTGAGCTATAGTCACCCCTTTCTGCTTTGGACCACAACTTTAACACAGTCAACTGACACTTTCCAGTTTGCTCTGAAGTCTATGATGTACAAGTACCATGTACAAGCCAGTTAGCACATCTTCCCATTTAAAAGATACACGTTATCATTGCTTCTTATGTCAAAAACAATTTGAAATGTGTCTGAAACAAGCTGATATACCTGTGGTCTGTCCACACCTGTGCTGGTGTAGACGGGTGACTGTGATCGGACCTGTGTCGGCATCCGAGCTGGAGAACTCTCACGGCTTGATGCTTCCTTTTGAGTCTTTCTTAGTGGTGAATGTGCACCAGCTCTGGTTGTTCCCCAGTCATCAGGGGAAACCCTGTAGGCAGCCGGGTGCTGCTGCTGGACTGTGTACTCTGTTGGCTGGGAAGGATATTGCACTTGCTGGGCAGGATGATAGACCTGCTGGGTTGGGTACTGCGCTTGGTGCACAGGGTGATGCACTTGCTGAACAGGGGGGTAGTCTGCCTGGTGTATGGGGTGACGGGCTTGCTGTGTTGGGTACTGAGCCTGTTGCACTGGGTGCTGGGTTTGCTGGCTGGCGTACTGTGCATGATGGGCAGGGGGATACACTTGTTGAGTTGGCTTTCCTCCAATCCCTTCATGAATTACGGGTATAGAAATATAACCTGAAGACCTTTGGGAATTTCCCAATTTTGATCGACTGTGTGGCTGCGATGAAAATGTTTGGGGGCTAGTTTGGAACAATGAATTCTGAAAGAAAAGATAATAGACAATGTTATTAAAGATACTTTTTGGTTCATTACATATTATTGTCATTATGTAAATACAACTGAGAAGCGAATTTGGGAAAATCATACCAATCTCATTACAAACACTTTGATGCTTATAACTCAGAATACAATTTCCAAAGTTCAAAAGGCAAATGTAAAACTTCTAATGGAGCAATAGTGTGCCAGAGTAATAGAAGATGGACAAGAATATCCTATCATGAGTTGGCTATTTTTAGACTCCCAAACATGACAGTCTAAAAATAAATCCACAATTAGCTTTCTGGAAGGAACAGGTGACATCTTTATAATTTGCCTTGTAATATTGTTAAGGGGAATCTTCACTAGGAGTTTAAATTAAAATAAATCTTCCTGTAAATGATTAGCCAGTTTTAAGTTCATTTTGCCAACGGTGGCTTGAAGTGACTGGCAACTTAATTTATCTTGGGTTTCTGATAGACCTTGCCCAGTATTTGACAGTATCCTGACGACAAAATAAAATCTTGAGCTAAAGAGACAAATTACCTCTGACCCTTGAGGCTGATTAGCAGCAGCTGCTGATGCTTGTCCACTTTGTTTATCTGCTTGTGTGGCTTCTAATGGAGACCCAACTGGTGAGTCAGCTCTCGCTGGCAGCCTGGATGGAGACTGTGCTCGCAACGGGGAGTGTGCTCGCACTTCACTTTTAAGCCTCTGCAGGTCAGGCTGCTGAGGTGAGTAATGTACTTTCTGTAAATAATGTTCGGGAACTCCCTCGTGAATCACTGGGATGGGAATGTAGCCTGGACGAAGCTGAGCCCCAGAAGACCCATATTCCTTGCCGTGCCACGATTTGGAGGGATCCTGCGATGGTTGCACATAACCTGATGGATGAGGGCCATTGGAAAAACTTTGTCTTTCCTAAAAATAGAAAATGCACAGAGCAGAATTAATATTAATATTTAATTATTTTGTTGAGCTTACATGAAAGCATTAACATTTTGAAAGTACAAATAAACAACCAACTACCCCAAAAATTGGAATAGTCTAAGCATTTAAATTTTAATAATATAGAAACAAAAATATCTGAGAATCATTTTGAAAAATTCTTCTCATTTTCCATTATTATGATTTGATGATTCCTACCTGTTTTAATGCCTTACCTACAGGCCTATTTAATAATAATTTTAAATAGCAAAATGCTCAAATACGAGAAATCTTAAATAAAAACAGAAGATGCTGGAAATACTTGATTCTTCCATCATAATGAATAGCTGGTGAAATGTTAATTCTGTATCTCCAAAGACAATGCTTGACCTGCTGAATACTCGTAGCTGGTTATGTTTCTAAGTGAAATAATGAAGCTAAGTCAGAATTAATTGTGGGAATTGTGTGATAACCATGTCCCAAATTAACAGGTTAAGGAGATGCTTTGCAGTTCATGATATTTATTTGAAAAGTTAATGATTTCTCAAGAGTTGAAACAGTATTTTAAATTGTACAGACGATAGACCCAAAATGCTGGAGTAACTTAGCGGGACAGGTAGCATCTGAAGAGAGAAGGAATGGGTGACTTTTCAGGTTGAGACCCTTCTTCAGGCAAATTGTACAGTTTATCTCTAGGTTTATAATCTTTCAATATGATGAGCTTTTCATCATTTAGCAAAACAAAACTATAAATGTACAGATAAATAATGTTACAATTCCTTGTCAAAACTAATTAGATTAAAAAAGTAATGTCCATTAAGAAGTTTATTGCCTTTTCCTTGTAAATTAACAAACTAAATGCTGGTAGACAGATCAGCTAAGATTTTGCACTGGACCATGAAGGCATACTGCTGGAAACTGGCAAGACAAGTCAACATTTCTGAAGCATCACATCATGCGCCTCTAAGGATTTTCACTGCTGTTCCTATGTTGAATATTAATGACAAGAGCACGGATGGCCTGAATGAAATTCTTTCTTTAAGATTCACTCATTCCTCTGAAGGGATGTCAAAGTGTGGTCCAATGTACAAATAATTCCACAATGGGTGGGAAGTACAGCTGGAGAAATCTTGGTTAGATCCCATTTGTAGTGCATCCTGTTTGGATGGATCACAGACTCACCACTAAAAGACCAGGGTTTAGAGAATTAAGTTATGAGGATAGACTGGTTCTACATTTCCTTGAATTTCGAAGGATGAGGGATGATCTCATCTGCAAGCGCAATAATGTATGTGAACGGTATTTCTTTAATAGGAGAGCCCATAACAAGAAACACAATCCAAAAGTTATGGTATAGATTGTTTAGGAAAGGAATCAGGAAGCACACTGGCTGTAGGCACAAAGGGGATTGAAAATCTGGAACTGGTGCTAGCAAAGAAAGCTCACTTTTATATCAGATGGAATATGGAAGAGAGTCAAGTGGTAGAAACAAAACATGTAAATAGACATGAGATGCAGTTTAGCCAACACTGAGCGGTCGGTGGGGTTTCCTCCTATTCATGTGCTCTTCATGCAATCTATTTTTTACAGCTTCTACCATCTCCTTATCACCTATGCGATACCCCACCTACACACCTCCTGGATGTCATCACCACCACATGACAAAGAGTGATGTAGATCTTAGCTACTCCATCTTCCTTTCCAAAATATTTCATCAATACACTCGGTCCCAAAACTTTCTTCAAAACTTATTTCTGGAAAGGTTTTTGGCTCCGTCCCTCCGAGCTTCATAATTCACTGTATGTTTATTCTCTTTAATTGAGAAACTCTATGAAATATTTTTATGTTTAAAATATGATTCAATGCTGTTAAAATCTGCATATTCCTATGAGTCATATCTTGCTGTACAAATCACAACTGAAACAATAACTGGGCAAACTGGCTCCCAGGTTTCACATCTGAACATTGTTCATTTTACTAGACTGTCCAAATGTGCTCAGCTCCAATTTAATTTCCATTAAGGAAATGCCACATAGAATTAATTGGAACATAAAGCACAAGCACAAGTCGTTTAGCTCAACCAGTCTCTGGTGACATTTATGCCCTAGTTGTAGCATACACACCCACTCTTCCCTCATATGCGTATCTAATCTGCCCTTAAATGTGCCTGCATCTTGCACCTGAACCACTCCCCTCTCTAGCAAATTCCAATTCCTCGGTAAAATAGTTTCTTCTGTATTTCCATTTTCATTTGTGTGAGAAGGAACTGCAGATGCTGGTTTACACCAAAGAGAGACCCAAAATGCTGGATTGACTCAGCGGGTCAGTCAGCATCTCTGGAGAAAAGGAATGTGACATTTCAGACCCATTAGATGTAGGGTTTCGACCCAAAACATCACCTGTTCCTTCTCTCCAGAGATGTTGCCTGACCCGCTGAATTACTACAGCATTTCGTGTCTATTTCCTCTTTTTCGTTTACTTGGTGACTAAATATTACAGATGCCTCTAGTTTTGTTATTTCTCAAAGGCATGTGCCTACAATCTCAGATGTCTCCATAAAGTCACATTATTGCCTTCTCTTTTCCAGAGAAGGCTGACCTGTTTTATTCATTATTTCCTAAATAATGTGACTTTTCATTTCCAGGATCATCCTTACCAATCTTTTTACAACCTCCAGCACCTCTATATCCTTTCTATATAATAGCATCCAGAATTGCAGCTACCAAATGTGGTCGACCTAGAAGGTAGATATAAAATGCTGGAGTAACGCAGTGGGACAGGCAGCATCTTTGGAGAGACCCTTCTTCAGACCAGCATCTGCAGTTCTTTCCTACACATGGTGGTTGACTTTGTTCAAAACAAGTTTAGCAGAAATCTTTTATGTTTTAAATCATGTATTTCCCCCAAGAAACAAACTCTGATGATTTGGTTTGCATTTTTAATGGATTCATTAAGATTTACTTTGAGTTACTCTTGGAATAAAGAACAGCAGCTCAGACCTTTTAGAACATAGGGAGATTTCCTCCTCCAACATTTTGAAAGAGTCAGATTACTGTTCCTGCACAGGTGTTCACATAGTTGCCTAAAAGGTTTTTATAACCTTGAATCTCCAAATCTATTCATTTACTAGAAGCATACAAAAATGAGTTGTTTTTTTCTCCCAAATGGTTGTCAGGGTACAAATTTCCGACATTACCACAAGAGACAATTGCATTAGGAATAAACATGATTAGGAATAAACTTGTCGTGACTTTGCCGTGTATATTTTTTCTTGAAGACGTTACACTTTCACCCAGAGTTGTGAATCTGTGGAATTCTCTCCCACAGAAAGCAGTGGAGGCCAATTCACTGGATGTTTTCACGAGAGAGTTAGATTTAGCTCTTAGGGTTAAATGAGTCAAGGGATATGGGGAAAAAGCAAGAACGGGGTACTGATTTTAGATGATCAGCCATGATCATATTGAATGGCGGTGCTGGCTTAAAGGGCCGAACGGCCTACTCCTGCACCTATTTTTCTATGTTTCTAAGTCAATTAAAGTGTTAAAGTGGGTCTAGTTTTGAACACAATTATTTAAGGTAGGCTTATAAAGTAAGTATGATTCAAGCTGATTGTTTGAAAGTAGCGCTAATAAGTTAAAGGAAATTTGTTCAATATAAAATTTCCAGCATAGAATTTCAGACCAATTTCTCAAACCAGAGCCTCATTGCCTTAGTGTATGACTCCTAGGAATGTCTAAGCTTAAATCTCAGGTACACTTTATCTGGTTGTTCAGTTCACTCTCATCAGAGCCATTGAACAGCATATTACTTTGAAGTAATCCCTTTCACCTTGAGGATAGCTGGGTGGCTAGAAGTGTATGAATTATATTTCCTGCTTGTAGAACTTAATAAAGTATTTATGGCCATCATTGACCACTCTCCCAGTGGTCACAGGGTAGAGAATCGTAGAATGATACAGCAAAAGAGAGGGCCATTCAGCTTTGAATCAAGATTTTGCCAATTTTTCCCAAAGGAATTTCAGTCCTTCCCAATCTCCTATTCTTTTCCATTTCTTTTCAGACATTGTCTTTCTCTGTGTTGAAAGGAACTGCAGATGCTGGTTTAAACCGAAGATAGACACAAAATGCTGGAGTAACTCAGCAGGACAGGCAGCGTCTCTGGAGAGAAGGAATGGGTGACGTTTCGGGTCGAGATCTTGTTCAGACGGAAATGCTGCCTGCCTCACTGAGTCACTCCAGCTTTTTTATGCCGATCATTGTCTATCTCTGTCCATGTTTCTTCAGTTTGCCCACAAACCTCCACATTTTAGGGATCAACGGCTGCTTTCTGAAAAGCCAAGAGAACATTATAATCTGGCTTGTGTTTTAGTGTAAAGTCTTCAAGAAAAAATATACAAGGCAAAGTCAGCTAATAACAAGTTTTTTTCCTAATTTGTTATTTTTAAATGTCATGAATGTTTATAGATAAAATAAATAACCACTTTTCTATAAACTTTATTTAGAAACCATTCAGTTTTTATTTTAAGAATTTAGTATAAGAATCGAAAAAAAAGTTACATAAATGTTATATAATTGTTTTTAGATAACAATGTCAATAAGCAATAAGATCAAATACCAGGTTATTTAAGAATGACAAAGCACGTCCTTGAAACCATATACAATCTGTAGATCCTTTAATTTTTCTAATTATTTCAGCTTTATCTCCTACTGCAACTCTGTGGACACTTTTTTTCCCACTGTCCACGTTTGGTACAACGATTGGAGCGCTTGCCTTGTACGTGTGAAAGACACTTCAAATTTATGAGCGCATCGCTGGAAAAAAACAATCAGTTTTTGGTCGCTTACTTCACATGGTAGACACTTCACTGCATGCCTCTGAGCTATGCTGGATGTCACGACCGACATAGCACTACTTTTAACATCTGACAGCTGTGAAGCTCCACCAGATCCCCAATGTCTCCAAACTTTCTCCTGACAACTGGCTCGGTCAGTTAAACAAGGCGCCAGCTGCCCAACTCCATTGAGTCTATCAGACTCTTTACGAATTCGACTTCATCTCAAATTGTACAAGCGCAATCTCATTCGGGGGAGTTGGTTGGTTGCACTTGCAATTGGTTCTCTGTTTTGTCATTATACACACTGACGGGGTCAACTTTCCCCAAAACGCAGGCTGCATATTTAACACCGTAACAGTAATAGCTTTAAATAAACCTTACTAAAGGGTGAAAGTTAAAGGTTAACCGGCCGATACTTCATCAGATTGGACTGCAGTGCGTCATCCGAGGCACAGTCTTGATCTCTGAAACTATAACGATGCCATCTTGTTTCTGGGTAACTTTAAAAGACTTATTAATTGTGTTTAAATTTAATTTCCATACAATTACAGGACCTTCGGGGGGAGGGCGGTCAGAAAAATATGTTATTTTGTAACTGGCAATCGCCACTCAAGGGTGGAAACTGGATGATTGTTACAATGACTGGAAAAATGTGTAAAATATCAGCACCAACACCCCATCCAACCTCCCTCCCTCCCTCCCTCCCCCTTTGCGATGCACTGCTTGCAGGCAGCACAGAGGGAGGGAGGTTACTGTTAATGGGAGAGGACAGGACACACGCACTGCAGTCTCTGCGCACTGGGTGCACGGCCGCTGTATCTGACTCATATATATATATATATATATATATATACTGAGCAGCAGAACGCGCAATTACAAAAACCAGCAAAGCACCTCTTTTGTGCATTTTATATGGAAATAGAACTGGGTCAGATTACAGACGTGGAGAAACTCTTGGTGGCTTTGACTGCCCGACAAGGTGCAGACGGCTGAGCTGGACTAGGGCATTGCACTGACCTTCTGTGGCTCCAACCTCGGGTCGCTCCACGTTGTCGTCCTGTTGTTGTGGTCGACAAAGAAAGGCCAGCCGGTCTGTGGGTCAATCTTAACCTCCCAGCCCGGCGGCAGAGAGTCGCTGTCGGCCTTGGTGTTGGGAGAAACCTTCATCGCAAAGCTCGGGACGGTGAACTGAGCCATCGCTCCCCTCTTGTGTAATATATAGACTGACGAGGGAGGCTGGGGCAGGACTGGAAAGTGTCTGGAACACGATCTGAGACCAGTGAGCAATCAGAGTCTTCAAGGGCTGGAAGATTCTGGCTGTTTCCCCTGCTCTCCTGAAAATGACTGGGTTAGATGATTAACCAACACATATAAACTATTACTGTGCGTCCGCCAGTAACCCTGGAATAGGTGCTGAGAAAGTGGATCGTATTTACTGTACTGGCTTTCGGTACAAACAGGGAGGAGCTTTACGGTCACAATCTGTTGACAGAGGGCGTCTTCCCCCCCCCCCCCCCCCAGCCCTGAGCAATTATCGTACATCCCTTTAAATTTATGAAGTGGATTTCTGATTATAATCGTGAAGAAAGCATCTATAAATGCTACTCTAGCCAAATATGGTAAAAAGTTTCACCAAGTGGTATAAGGACAGGCAATGATAAAAGGGTTTGACTCGGTGTCATTTTATTTTAATGGTATATCCATATAAAGTGGATTTCCAAAATCACGTCTTGGGTCCAATGCCAGTAGTAACACTCACAGTACAACAGAGCTGTAAGTGTATTTAAAATTCCAGCGGGTGAGCAATGAAACATAAAAGATACAACAATGATCTGGAATTTGCAATGAGATTTGTGATTGGTGATTCTCAGCATTCACCGGTACAGTCTAGAGGGGTCCAATAGCAATTTCTGGAGTATAGTTAACCATGGAGATTCAGAGTTACTCCCAGTATTACCTCTGTTCGGTGCTACTGTTCCAGTCTTTGCTAAAGTAATTAACATGGAATTGGTTTTTTTAAACACCGTCTTCAACACTCACTGAAAAAAGAAACAATTTAGGCCATGCAGAATACGTAAAAGAGCGTTTTTAAAGTTCTTCTAAACTATTCAACAATCTTTCTGGTCCTGAAAGATTGATTACTGTGGATCTAATTCATTAAAAATAATTATTGAAAATGTCATGGGTTTAAAAAGATGTCTATTTGAGATAGTCATTATGTGATAGTGTGGAAACAGGCCCTAGGCCCAACTTGCCCACACGGGCCAACAATGTCCAAGCTGCAATGGTCCCACTTGCCTATGCTTGGTCCATATCCCTCCAAACCTGAACTATCCATGTACCTGTCTAACTGTCTCTTAAACGATGGGATTGTCCCAGCCTCATCAACCTCCTCTGGCAGCTTGTTCCATACACCCACCACCCTTGGTGTGAAGAAGTTACCCCTCGGACTCATATTAAATCTTTTCCTCTTCACCTTGAACCAAGGTCCTTTGGTCCTCAATTCCCCTACCCTGGGCAAACTCTGTGCATTGACAAGATCTATTCCCCTCAAGATTTTTAAATATCTTATAGAGATAAGATTCCCCCTCATCCTCCTGCGCTCCATGGAATACAGCCTACTGAATATAGCTCACATCCTCTAGTCCTGGCAACATCCTCGTAAATCTTTTCTGAACCCTTTCAAGCTTGACAATATCTTTCCCATAACATGGTGCCCAGAACTGAACACAGTATTCTAAACGCAGTCTCGCCAGCGTCTTATATAACTGCAACATGACCTCCCAACTTCTATGCCCAATACTCTGACTGATGAGGGCCAAAATGCCAAAAGTCTTTTTGATCACCTTATCCACCTGTGACTCGACCTTCAAGGAACCATGCACCTGTACTCCTAGATTCCTCTGCTCTACAACACTGCCCAGAGGCCTACCATTTATTGTGTCAGTCCTGCCCTTGTTCGATGTCCCAAAATGCAACACCACACACTTCACCATCAACCATTCCTCCGCCCACCTGGCCAATCGATCCAGATCCTGCGGCAATCTTTCACAACCATCTTCACTATCTGCAAAACCACTCACTTTTGTATCATCAGCAAACTTGCTAATCTTGCCCTACATCATTGATGTAGATGACAAACAATAACCGGGCCATCACCGAACCCTGAGGCACACCACTAGTCACAGGCCTCCAGTCCAAGAAGCAACCTTCCACCATCACCCTCTGCTTCCTTCCATGGAGCCAATTTGCTATCCATTCAGCTATCTCTCCTTGGATCCCATGCGATCTAACCTTCCAGAGCAGCCTACCATGCGGAACCTTGTCGAATGCCTTACTGAAATCCATGTACACAACATCTACAGCTCTGCCCTCATCGACCTTTTTGGTCACATCTTCAAAAAAATCAATCAGATTTAAGAGACACGACTTCCCACGTACAAAACCATGCTGACTATCCCTAATCAGACTTTGCCCATCAAAATGTCTGTATAACCTATCCCTGGCCCCATAGCAGAAGCGTCCACGTCGGGAGTTGGAAACTGGAAGTGGCCTGAGCTAATTTTGCTACCACCACCATCTATTGTACAAGTAATGGCTCCCACTGATTGTTGTCGGAAACTTGCGTCTTTTTCAGGACGGATAATGACAGTGATGTAACATTTGAAACATGGATGATGGACACGAAAGAAGAAGACCTATCCCTCAGAATACTCTCTAGTAACTTTCCAACTACAGGTGTTAAGCTCACCGGCCTATAGTTTCCAGCATTTTCCCTGCAGCCTTTCTTGAAAAGAGGAACATTTGCCACCCTCCAGTCTTCCAGCACCTCTCCTGTATTTAACGATGACTCGTAAATTTCAGCCAAGGCTCCCGCAATTTCCTCTCTAGGTTCCGGCAATGTCCTCGGATATATCTGATCAGGCCCTGGAGATTTGTCCACCTTCATGCTCAACAGTACCTTCAGTACTTCTTCGACGGTAACAATTACTGCCCTCAAGACACTTCCATTGACTGCCCCAAGTTCCTTTGTCCTACTGTCTTTCTACTCAGTAAATACACTAATTGAGGACCTTGCCCATCTCCTGTGGCTCCACAGGGGACTGCTTTGATTTCTGAGGTGCCACTCTCTCTCTATCATATCATATCATATATCTACAGCCGGAAACAGGCCTTTTTCGGCCCTCCAAGTCCGTGCCGCCCAGTGATCCCCGCACATTAACACTATCCTACACCCACTAGGGACAATTTTCACATTTACCCAGCCAATTAACCTACATACCTGTACGTCTTTGGAGTGTGGGAGGAAACCGAAGATCTCGGAGAAAACCCACGCAGGTCACGGGGAGAACGTACAAACTCCTTACAGTGCAGCACCCGTAGTCAGGATCGAACCTGTGTCTCCGGCGCTGCATTCGCTGTAAAGCAGCAACTCTACCGCTGCGCTACCGTGCCGCCTCTAGTTATCCTTTTCCCCCTTATATATTTATAAAATCTTTTGGGATTGTCCTTAATGTTACATGGCAGAGCTATCTCCTGGCCCCTTTTTGCCCTTCTGATCTCCTATATTTCAACTTCTGCGATAAACCAAAAAAAAGAGTTATTCGGCCTCATCTAGAATGTTTGGAAGATTATTTCTGATTTTTTTTAAAATTTGGTTTGCTTTCAGTGAGAATTGTTTGGCAGAATTGGCTGCTTAGTTACTGACATCACTGTTGCTGGAGGCATTAACATCTCATTTAGCAGGCGTTGGACTATCTGATGCTGGGAAAGGGGAAATCTACACTTTTGTGGACATTTTTACGGTCAGCAAAGCAGTTGACCGTGCACCACAGTGGGAGTGCTGATAAGTTGTAATACTGGTAATGATAATAACTTCACAAAAGGGAAGCATCAGTACAAAGGTGTGTACTTTATTCTAATCGTACAGCACGTGTACTCCAACATATAGTGCTTACATCGTAAACATACAAATTGACATTGTTTTAATGACCTTATGACTTATTTACATTTTATATGGAAATACACCAGGAGTCAGTCAGCCGCTGACTCTATGTCTTTTGGTGAGGTTTGAGATATTCCATTTCAGACTGACAGGAAAAGTAGAGAATAGTCTGAAACGTTCACAAAATAATTCAGTGTTATTTAAAATCCTGGTAAGGAGAGGTGAAATGTTCTGTTTTGTACATTTATCAATTTAAATCAACTATTTGCAAGGGCAGATTGCAAGGTAGACTGCAATTCGAGATAACATCACAGAAGATGAGAGGGAAAGCCAGATTTTCAGTCAAAGCTCTGGACTTATTTTGAAGGATTTCTGGCCAACATTGGGACGCTAGAGACTGCAGATGCTGGAATCTTGAACAAACGACAAACTTCAGAAAGAGCAGGTGAGGAGGCTTTGATGCTATTTTCAACCTTCACTCTACCCTGAGTCATCTGTCAATCAACCCCTTCTTACTTGGATCCAAAGTATTGCCCCATTCCTTCCCCTATCTCTTTATACAAGCTATTTCTTCTCTACTCCAGTCCTGAAGAAGGGTCCCAATTCAAAACATCGTCGGTCCATTTCCTTCCACAGATGTTGCCTGACCGTAGACTTCCTCCAGCAGTTTGTTTTTGGTTCAGGATTTCAGGCACAACTGTTTGATGTATCTGCCTGAAGAAGGGTCCTGGCCCAAAACGTCACCAATCCATGTTCTCCAGAGATGCTGCCTGACCCTCCAGCACTTTGTATCTGTTTTTTTGTAAACCAGCATATGCAGCTCCCTGTATTCACTCCCTACTTTTTACAGGTTTTGTAACATGTGTTTATTGCAGATTATTTGTCTCCAAACCTGACCATTGCAGAGTGTACAGACTTACACAAGTGGAGACACAAAGTGCTCAAGCAAAATATTTATGAAAGGGTTCTTCACAAGCAGCCCAGAGAGTAGTCTGTTGGCACAATCGTTAAACACATGCAAAAGTTAGCGATCACAATCCAAATGGCAGACATTATCTCCCCATTAAAAGAATCAAAAACTGATTTAAGACATTAGCAAATTTTATATGTTTAATCAAGTCACCAGTTTATACACTGATCTTTGAGCAGAATAACTCCAACGTGTTGAAGGACTTGGATTGTGATATATATGTGATTGTACTGTGATGCTGGAAGAGCTGCTGCCTCACAGCGCCAGAGACCCGGGGTCGATCCTAACCTCAATGCTTCAATGGTTCTTTATGATCACGTGTACCAAGGTACAGTGAAAAAGTTTTTTTTGCCTACAGATCAGAAAGATTATTATCAAACATAAGTACAATCCCCGCTTGAGTACAGAATGTTCAGAAACAGCCCAATGAGTCCAAATGAAAGAGTCGCCAGGTTTTGGCACAATTTTATAGTCCCAGCGGCAGCCATCGCCAGCGAACCATCATCTCCCTCCTCGCCTGGACAACTTCAGCCTTCATGCACCAGAGGCGCCCTCCTGCAGTAAATCTCTCCCCCCCCCACCCCCCGGTTCCTTTTACCAGTCCACTGTTCTAGCATTCACCACCGTCTCTGACTCCATCCACCCTCCTCTCCAGTATTACAGACCCCGGGGATGAGCTTGGCAGCTTTCCTCGCCGAGCGGGTTCCCTGTGGGTTTGACCCGGGTGCTCCGGTTTCCACCCACATCCCAAAGACATGCGGGTTTGTAGATTGTGTCGGAAGGAACCGCAGATGCTGGTTTAAACCAAAGATAGACACAAAATGTTGGTCAGGCAGCATCTCTGGAGGAAAGTAATAGGTGAAGTTTTGGGTCGAGACCCTTCTTCAGACTGAAGAAGAGTCTCGACCCGAAACGTCACCTATTCCTTGAGTTCTAGGAGCAGAATTCGGCCCATCATGGCTGATCTATCTCTCCCTCTCAGCCCCATTCTCCCGCCTTCTTCGCTACTTCTTTTCTTCACCTTTGCTGCCTGACCCGCTGAGTTACTCCAGTATTTTGTGTCTATCTTTGGGTTTATAGGTTAACTGGCTTCTTTAAATTGCCCTCGTTTTTGGAGAGTGGATGAGAAAATGGGATAACTAGAACTATGTTATCGATGGTCAGTGTGGATTCAGTGGGCCAATGGACCTGTTTCCATGCTGAATCTCTAAACTAAACTAGAATTTCCAGAAAAGGAAGACATCTAACAGCACCTGGTGAATTCCATTTCTGCACATTTCAGAAATAATTGTGTTAACTCTTTTTTAGCTTTTAGTTTTCCAGTATTTAGCATGTGGCTCACAAGATAATTTCGAGAACTATATACTTCCATTATTATAACTCCTCATCTGATTATTGGATGGTCTCAGTATATTAACTCTGCTGTGCAAATTAAACTCTATAGCTCTTCCCCAATTGAAGCTCAAATAGGAATTGAGGACCAGAGGACATAGGTTCAAGGTGAAGGGGAAAAGATTTAATAGGAATCCGAGGGGTAACTTTTTCATACAGAGGATGGTGGGTGTATGGAACAAGCTGCCAGAGGAGGTAGTTGAAGCTGGGACTATCCCATCGTTTAAAAAACGGTTGGACAGATACATAGGTACACAGGTACAGGTAAATAGGACAGGTTTGGAGGGTTATGGACCAAGCACAGGCAAGTGGGACTAGGGTAGCTGGGACATTGTTGGCCGGTGTGGACGAGTTGGGCCGAAGGGCCTGTTTCCACACTGGACTCTCTGAATGGTTTTGATGGCCAATTCCATGCCTGGAGCTGTGGCTTAGACAGATCAAGCATCCCAAGGAGTGGACAGGGCTGGATTCATCCCCCTATCTAGCCTGTAACTTAAATTACCCATTTATTTCTCCTTTCCAGTTCTCACAAAGACTCTTGGCCATTAAATGTTCTTTCCACAGATGCTTCCTGACCTGTTGACTATTTCCAGTATTTTCTGGTTTTATGTCAGATTTCCATCATCTGCAGTTTTTATTATTTCTATTGCCAATTTGTGTTGTCTACCACTTTGACAATGAGTTCAGTGTATTTTTATCCCCACTCGGTTATGTTTGCCCGCTTCGTGCTGGGTTCCCGCACCTCAGACTTGCCACTATTTGATGCCATAATCATCTGACCATTGCAGTCGTGTGGCCACTGAAAGTCCTTGATTAACACATCAGGCTCAGGAGCCGTGATTCTTCGCTACCACTTCACCATCAGCAATGCGAGACATGTGTTCTCAGTAGATTCCTAATCCCGAACAATGTTCATTGCAGAGTTAAGGCGCTTTCTTAGGTGACCTGGCCTCCTCTGCTCTGTCAATTTGAGGTGAGGGACAAGTAATATTCAGATGCCATGCTCTGATAAATCACCAGTCACATCTCATGCAGTGTCCAGGACCTTTGCTGGATTATCAATATCCAGGGATTTCCCTTCATTTTGATTTATTATTGTTTCCAATCCACCAATCTATCAAGTTATAATTATCTTGTATTGCAGAAAGGAGAGAATTAATGACTGGCTAATGAAAAAGAAAGCAGAGGTATGTAAAACTTCTCCACATGGTGCAACTGCTGCAGAGAAAAACGGGATGAAATCAGGACAAAGATTTTGAAACCAAGTTTGTGGAATTTAAAGTGAGTGTTTGCATGTGAAAAGAGAATGTGAGTGAGGATTGTGTGAAGTAAGCAAACACGGGGGGAAAAAAGAGAAGTATGGAATGAGGCCTTGGTATAAAATTTAAACAAGGTGACATTATTGGGCATTGTGGGAGATGAAAATGATTGGTGTTTATTATTATCACGTGTACCGAGGTACAGTGAGAAGCTTTTGTTTGCATGTCATCCAGACAAAGAAAAGATTGTACATGATTACAATGAAGCCATCCTCTGTTCGGATACAGGATAATGGTACAACATTCAGTGCAAGATAAAGTCCGATGATAGATAGTTTAAAGGTCTCCAATGAGATAGATGGGAGGTCAGGACTGCACTCCTGCTGATGAAAGGACTATTCAATTGTCTGATAACAGCTGGGAAGAAACAGTCTTGGTAGGTCTTATTATCAATGATCCAAAATCAAAATACTTTGGTTTTGTATCTCTTTTCAATGGAAACCTGAAATAAAAGAAAAAATGCTCAAAACACTCTTTGGGGAGAAAAATCAGAGATAATATTTTAGGCTAGTTGTGATGTTTGATGGACTGTGTGGGGTGGGAGGACCCGTTGCTCCTCCCATGCAGCAGGTGGCGCTGCACAGGACAAAGGGAGATGTTTTGAACATAGTTATCTTGGCTGTACACAGTGTGGAGTGTGGGGTTGCAGCCATTTTAGTTGTCTTGCTGCCAGCATTGAGTTACTGTAATAAAGACTTCTGTGTACCTTGAAGACTTGCAAAGTTTCATACAGGCATAGAACAAGAACACGAAAGTGGTGTCAGGAACGGGATACAACGGATTGTGTCCAAAGACCCAGATAAGAGCCTATTTTTCGATTTTTTTTTTAACATGTCTCGGCAATTCGGTCATTTCGATCCCGAGCGAGAAAGGTGATCGTCGTATTTAATGTGTGCTGTTTTATTTTGAAAGTATCGGAATTACGACTGACCTTGTGCGTGTTGATCACGAGGAAGAAGGCTCTCTTGTGTTCATCAATGTCTCCAGAAACTTTTGCACTACTTCAAAATTTACTTACAGAAGAAGTAACTGAAGTTTCATATGCTGAAATCACAACGGCTTTGCAGCTGCATTACGAAGAAAGTCGAAATTTCCTCGCAGCTCGCCTCGATTTCTACCGGACGGTGCAACAGGAAGGGCAATCTATCACCGAATTTCTTGCCGAAGTTCGCACGCACCAAGGCAAAGGCATGTGATTTTAAAGCTCAATGCTGCAAAAAGTGCCAAGACAATGCATTGCGGGATAGACTGGTCATGGGCTGCAGGCACGCCCATTCTCAAGGAATCGGACGCCTCATTGAAGAATGTTGCCCCCCTGTGGAGGAAGGATCTAAACCCTGCTACCGGTGCGGCTCGACTGCTCATCATCACCGTGAGTGCCTGTATATCGAGTCCGTTTGTTACGCCTGTAATCGAAAAGGTCATCTCCAGGCAGTGTGTCAATCCATAGGAAAGCGGAGAAAGAGCAAGAAAGTCGACCAAATTGCGGAGACCATTTCTATTGAAGTGCTCGGTGTGTCCACGATCACCAACAAGCCGAGGATTTCGCTGCGGGTCTCGAACGTTGATTTACAGTTCCAGGTGGACACTGGTGCGGCTGTTTTCGCTCGTGGGTCAGGACATCTGGGTGAGGATCGGATCGCTGAAACTGAAACCGGCCAACATCCGCCTTTTCGGATACGGATGACAGGCCATTCCCACGAAAGGCAAATGCACTGTCACTGTTTCCTGTAATGGTCTGACACAGATGTTGCCGCTGATTGTCATTGGCAAAGAAGGTACATCCCTGTGTGCCATCGACTGGATCCGTGCTTTCAAGCTTGACATGAACGCCTTGATCTACGATGGATCAACTATGTCATTGTCATCTACCACGGGCTGTAACATGGTCAGCAAGTGCGGGAACAACCTGCAGAAGGCAGTTTCCGGCCATTTTCACACCTGGACTCGGGCACTGCACAAAGATGAAGGCACGGCTCATACTCAAAGACGATGCCGTCCCTAAGTTCTTCAAACCAAGACCAGTTCCGTTCAGTCGGACGGACGCTGTCGACAAGGAACTCAGCCGTCTTGACGAAATGGGAATTATCATCCATGTGGACCATTCAGATTGGGCCACACCCATAGTTGTCGTTCAGAAACCTTGCGGCAAGGTGCGCATCTGTGGCAACTACAAAGTGACTGTAAACCCTCAATTGCACATTGATCAACACCCCATACCAAGAGTGGACAAGCTGTTCGTCAAGCTGCAAGGAGGACAGTACTTCTCGAAATTGGACATGTCCGAAGCATATCGCCAAGTGGAACAGGACGACGAGACAAAAAACCTGCTCGTGATCAAAACGCACAAGGGACTGTTCAGATACAACCGGTTGTCATTTGGACCGGCACCAGCGCCGGCCATCTTCCAGAAACTGGTCGACAATCTGGTTGCCGGAATTCCGTATGTAGCCGCCTAACTGGATGACATAATTATCACCGGCCGGACAGAGGAAGAACACCTGCAGAACCTAAAACAGGTCCTCACGGCGCTGAACAACTATGGCATGAAGTTGCGCATGGACAAGTGCGCATTCTTCCGAAAACAGGTCACATATCTCGGACATGTGATCTCGGCAAGTGGTCTGAAGCCATCGGAAGAAAGAGTGGACGCCATTGTGAAATTGCCGAGGCCCGAAAATGTGAAGCAGCTTGAAAGCTTCATTGGAAAGGTGAACTACTATGGCAAGTTCATACCGGTACTTTCGACTTTGTGCGCACCATTGAACAACCTGCGAAAACAGGACGTCGAATGGCACTGGTCCAAAGAGTGTGACCATGCATTCACCAGGTTGAAGGAGATGCTCGCCCAGAAGACGCATTTGGTCCACTATGACCCATCGAAGCCGATCTCGTTGGCCGCCGATGCATCGCCGAATGGTCTTGGAGCTGTAATCTCACAAACAGCGCAGAACGGCAAGGAAGAACCAATTGCGTTCGCATCCAAAACGCTGACGACCGCCGAGAAAAACTGCAGCCAAGTGGAGAAAGAAGCACTGGCATCGTGTTTGGTGTCCGGAAGTTCCACCAATATTTGAGTGAGCGACATTTCCTGCTCATCACCGACCACAAACCACTGCTGACTATTTTCAGTCCGGAGAAAAGTAGGCCTGTCATGACGTTGGGCCCTGGTCATGATGGGATATGATTACAGCATCATTTACCGACAGTCTGCCGAGCATGCCAATGCCGATGCACTATCTCGTCTACCGATTGGACCTGACCTGACGTTTGATAAAGGGGAGGCAATTATGGAAATTGAGCCGGACATGAACTTGCTCAACACGCGATGCATCGCTGATTTCCCCGTCTCCGCAAGGACGGTCGCCAACTATACGAGCACAGACCCCATTTTGTCGAAGGTACGACATTTTGGCACTCAGGGGTGGATGGACAATCCCAAGCTGGACAAGGAATTCCGCTCATTCCAGAATGCGCAAACGGAAATTTCCTCAAAGGATGGCATTCTGCTCCGTGACTGTCGAGTGATCATTCCGACGGAACTGCGATCGCCAATTCTGAAAAAGTTGCACAAGACACACAAGGGCCTTGGGGGAGTACCACAGGCAGATTGGCGGGGAGTTCGTCTGGTGGAACTTCGTCAAGCCAGGGGAGGGGAAAATCAGGCACTCCTGTGTCCACACGATTCAGCACCGGGGTGTCCAACTGCTTGGTTCTGGTCAGGGTCTGCACAGTCTTCGCTGGAGAAACGCAGCTTCTTAATTGGTCATCGTGCCGTCGGCAATGTCCTTCCTGTCCTTGGACGGTGTACATTTTGGTTCCAATGTGAGCCATGATCCTGCCAGCGCACCATTTGTTTCGCTTGGTCGTATAATTGCGATAATATACGTAGTCGCCAATGTCGAATTTGGACTTGTTCGACTTCGCTGGCTGAATGCGCGCCGTGTTAGAGTTACGGGTCGGATTCAAAACTGATAGGGGAGAGCGCACTTGACGTCCAAGCATCATCTCTGCTGGCGTTCGACCGGTAGTGCAGTTTGGAACAGTTCGATACTGCTGTAAGAAATCATGCAATTGTTTTGATTTGGTTTCAATTTCTACAGCGCGTTTCATGGCTTGCTTGAAAACACCGACAAGCCGCTTCGCCTCACCATTTGTGGGTGGATGAAAAGGTGCTGATGTCAGATGCACGATTGAGTGATGTTTGCACCAGTCACTGAACATTTGCAAGGCAAATTGGGGTCCATTGTCGCTTACGATTGTTAAGGGCAATCCCCAAATGGCAAACAAATCGTCGAGCGCAGAAGTGGTTATTTCGGTGGTCGGATATTTATTCATTTGGATAACATGTGGCCATTTCGAATGGGCGTCCATGACGACCAGCCACATGTCCTCCAGGAACGGTCCGGCAAAATCTTTGTGGATTCGCTGCCATGGTTGGTTGGGGACGGGCCATGGGGAGGTCTTTTCCGGCGGATTCGGTGCTGTTTCGGCACATGGTGTGCAGTCCTTGCAGTGGTCGGCTATATCGGCCTCGATATTCGGCCATCACACATGCATGTGGGCAAGTGCCTTCATTCGCACAATTCAAACTGGAAAGGGGGAGTGTGATGTTTGATGGACTGTGTGGGGTGGGAGGACCCGTTGCTCCTCCCGTGCAGCAGGTGGTGCTGCACAGGACAAAGGGAGATGTTTTGTACATAGTCATCTTGGCTGTACACAGTGTGGAGTGTCTAGTCAGATTGTGGGGTGGCAGCCATTTTAGTTGTCTTGCTGCCAGCATTGAGTTACTGTAATAAAGACTTCTGTTGTACCTTGAAGATTCGCAAAGTTTCATACAGGCATAGAACTAGAACACGAAACTAGTGACTATTCATCAAAACTGGTAAAAAATACCATTTGAAAGCAGTTAGATCACACCAGTGTGTTTGGGTGCAGGAGGCTGTAATTAAGAAAAAAAACAAGTTTAGAATATGGAAGTTTGAATCTGCCAATCCTCTTTGGTGGACAATCCTTTTGGTGGACTGGGCAAGACCTTTGATATTGGATTAAATGTGGATGGGACCATTGAAGGACATCACCACATGCAGATTAGCGTGTATTTTATTCTGTCGCACTGAACTTAAAAAAGTTGTGTAATTAAACTGATTGGATATAGGTGGAATTTACTCCCATGTGACTGTAACTGCTCACCCACACCTCTATTTCCATTTGGTGAGCATGTTAAAATTGCCATCGGTTCAGAAGAATGAGGGATGATCTCATTGAAATGGACAAATGGAGCGTGACAAGATAGATGTAGGGATGAAGTTTCCTCCTAGTTGAAGAGTCCAGCACTAGGAGATCCAGAGGTTGATGAATCCTAGGAATACTTAACCCAACAGGGCTAAGGAGGCTTAGTCACTGAAAATATTCAAAACATGGATAGATTTTTGGTTAAAAAGGGAATCAGGAGATATGGTTTGTGCAGAAAGTGGCACTGAGATTTAAAAAATCAGCCGTGATCTTACTGAATGGCATGAGGAGCCAAATGGTTGGTTGATGCCTGCACATAAGACCTTTTATCTTATGTTTTTTAACTATTTCCTATATTTTGTGACCCATCATAAACTCAAGGTGTCAAAAGCCTCTTTCTGTGCTATGGCACTTCAAAGATCCTCAGCATAAAATGCATATAGATACATCAAGAGGGCAACTCATGCGGGCAAGCGGCACTGTTAAAAAGTCAACCATGATATTACTGAAGAGCAGAGCAAGTATAAGGGGCCAAATGGCTCAATCCTGCTTCTGACCCTCTTTTTTTCTTGTAGGTTGACCCATATCACTGAAACAAGTTCACAAGGAATCATAGGGCCCTTCCGCAAGGATTTTTCCTTTCTCGTAGTCAGATAATGTCCAACACACTGTGAATTACAACTTTGAATAAAGAGTATCCTTAACCTTAACCATTTACTACGCCACTGATTTGCAGGCTTGATAGTGAGCGGCACCAAGAACCTTTCCTGGTATGCTGGCTGGTCAGTCTTGAAAGGCCATTCAGCATTTGATAAGGCATTTCATGCACATCCTCAGTATGTTAGTTTTTTTTAAATTATTGGATGCCTTTGGTTTTACTGCTTCCAGGCCTCTTTAGTTGAGTTCCTCACTGATATCATCAACTATCTTTTTAAAGTCTTTCCCATACCTCACTTCCAAGCAGATAACTAAAGGGATATCTGCTGCTTGGAAACCATGCAGACTCAAGCATAACGATTTTTCTTTTGATTTTGCTCACCCTCTGCATGTTGATGAAATGACACCCTTGTGGATTTAACCTTCAGATCCTTGGTGATCTGAGAGAGCCTTGGTCACAACAAGCATGCCTTTCATGACATTCAGAAACCAATTTAATAAATAAACCCAGGCTCACCCATTCGGATTGATATCAACCCAGTGCTTTGGCCAACCAAGCCATCAGCTACCCACCTTACATATTTGTGTGCCGGTGACTACAAGGTCTGGCAAACACTTAAATGATCCTAAGACAAATAAATTAATGCAGTGTGATTCTTTACATTAGCCACCAGCCAGGCAGTAGGTTTTAAGATCATAAATCACAGTCGTACAACATGGAAACAGGTGCCCCATATAAATTAGTCCCATTTAATGGCATTTGGCTCAAATCCCTATCAACATTTCATATCCATGTATCAGTCCAGTTGTCTTTTAAATGGTGTTAATTGTACCTGCCTCAATTACCTCCCCAGGCTGCTCAATCCATATATCCACCACCTTCTGGGTAATAAAGGTGCCCCTTGGCTTCATATTAAATCTTTTGTCTCTCATCTTAAACCTATGTCCTCTGGTCCTTGACTTCCCTACCCTGGGTAAAACCACCCTATCAATTCCCCATATGATGTTACATACCTCTAAAAAGTCACCCCCTTAGTTTCCTACCCTCCAAGGAATAAAGTCCTAGCTTGCCCAATCGCTCCTCATAGCTCAGGCCAAGTCTTGGCATCATCCTCGTTAATTTTCTCTGCACTCTTTCCATTTTAATGACATCCTTCATATAGCTGGATGAGCAAAATTGAACAATACTAAAAATGCGGCCTTGCCATCGTCTTGCACAACTGTAACATAACATTTCAACTTCTATACTCAGTACCCTGACTGATGAATGACAATGTATCAAAAGCCTTCTTTGCCGCCCTATGATGGTTGAATCTGGGGGAGATTGATAAGAATGTGGGAGGTAAAACAATTAGATTAAGGTAGGCTTAGTGTAAATGGGAACTTGGTGTTCAGGGCTGACTCAATGAGCCAAAGGGTCTATTTCCATGCCATTTGACTATTTTTCTATTGGTCTTAATAAGTTCATTCAATAGACTCCTGCATGCCAGATGTTGCTTGGGAGTTTATTAGTGACAGGAATACAAAATTCAATGGATTCATCATTGGTGTTGGGAACTGTAAAACATTTTTGGTGAATCATTCCATTTATTCAGGCCACCAGGACGTTCATAACAATCTCACACAAGAACATAGCTGTCAATGTCTATTTTTATAAATTTGTCTTTGAAAAACAAGGTCAGAAATAAAATACCTATTGAAAAGTTTAGAAAGGGTATTGAAATTGTTGGGTATAACAAATACATTCCAGGACAATGAAGAAGGCTGTTGAAGGTTAAAACAGGATAATGATCAACTGGGATATTGGGCAGAGGAATGGATCATAAAATGTAACTCGGACAAGTGCAAAGTGACCAATTTTCAGGAAGTTAAAGCAGGCCAGGACATACACAGTGAATTATGGAGTCCCTGGGGAGTGTTATTGAACAATGAGATATTAAAAGATGCGACGTGTGGTACGGTTAAGCAAATCATTGGTTTAGGCTGCATTAGATTATATTGGACGCGGTTCGGCTTGCTCTCATGTCAGAAGGATGTGATTAAGCCAAAGAGGGTGCAGAAAAGATTCACAGGGATGTGGCTGGGACTGAAAGACTTAAGTTTTGAGGGACTGGATAGACTAGGACGGTTTTCTTTGGTGTGAAGAATGCTGAGGGGTGACCAAATGGAGGTTTGTTAAATTATGAGGAACATAGATTGGATTGTAGCGACCATAGAGAATGGTCCAGGTCGTCGAACCCTCGGATTGGCCAGCGAGGTCACGTGGGAACGCGACCATGGGGATTGGTCCAGGAAACGACATCACTGATTGGCCAGCGATGTCAGGTGCGCGTTTGGCGCCCGTTTTAGTCAGTTCGGCGAAGTCTTCAAGGAAGACAGTAAGTTTATATTGGTTGTCCTGTAACTTGTTGTTTTGACTCTGTATTCGTGTATTGCGGCTGCAATAAACTTCGTCTACAATTAGCAAGTTTCGGACTCGCCATATTGGTGACCCCGAACGTGATCTGGAAGATCACCAACTGAACAGGAATCAACGCCTCGTTGACGATGACCGAGCAGGGCGCACCGGAGTCAAGCGCGGGAGGCGTTCATCTCCCGTTATTTTGGACCTACGCACCGCAAGCTTGGTTTATCCACGCCGAGGCTCAATTCCACATAAAGAAGGTGTCGGACGATGCAACGAAGTACTTCTACCTCGTCAGCGCTCTATCGCCGGACACAACCAAGCGCATGATGCGGTTTATCATAACTTCACCTGCGGAAGACAAATATGAAACCATGAAGAAGGCATTACTGCGAACCTTCGGGTTAAATAAGCATGGTGGTGCGGCAAAACTTCTGCACCTACCGGAGCTTGGAGACCAACTGCCTTCCGTCCGCATGGCCGAAATGATGGTGCTAGCCGGTGAGCACACGGATTGCCCGATGTTTGAACAGGCATTCCGCGAGAAACTCCCCGAGGACGTCCGACTGCTGCTTACGGATTGTTCTTTTAAGGACCCCGAAGCATATGCAGCGAAAGCGGACGCGCTCATAGCGGAAAAAAACAAGGCGGGGGATTCCATCAACAAAGTCTCGACATCGGTGACCACGCCACAGCGACGGCAAGATGGCGCCAGGTCTCCCGCCAATTCTCCGAAAGCCCGCCAAAAAGATCCGCACAAGCGCGGCTGGTGCTATTATCACCTACGATGGGGTAACGAATCCCGCAACTGCCGCTTGCCTTGTACCTTCGCGGGAAATGCCTCGGCCGATCGTACATAGGGGCAGTTACGATTGGCCAGAACCGGCGCCTCTATGTCCATGATCGATTCACGGACACAGAATTTTTGGTGGACACCGGAGCCATTGTCAGCATAGTGCCGCCGACCGACCTCGAAACCAGATCGGGTAAGACAGGTCCCACCCTCATCGCGGTTAATGGCAGCCCAATTCGCACTTTCGGCACACGGAAGATGTCCCTTGCGTTAGGCCTACGCACGTACGAATGGCCATTCATCATAGCCGACGTCAAACAAGCGATCCTGGGCGCAGATTTTCTCTGGGCTTTTTCACTGGTTCCTGATGTCCGCGGTAACGACCTCCGACCCGCTGCTGAAGACGAGCATGGCGCTCCGGCAATCGCCTCCTCGCCCAGCCCTACTGTCCAGGCCGTCGTCGCGGCCCCCGACTCGTATGCTGCGATTCTGGCAGAGTTCCCAGAGCTGCTCGTCCAACGTTTCGACGCGCCTTCAGCTAAGCACGGTGTGGTCCATCACATCCGCACCGAAGGCCCTCCCGTTTTCGCTCGGGCCAGGAGACTACCGCCAGACAAACTGGTGGTGGCACGGGCGGAGTTCAGGAAGATGGAGGAAATGGGAATTGTTCGTCAGTCTGACAGCCCGTGGGCCTCGCCGTTACACATGGTCTCCAAGGCATCTGGGGGGTGGAGGCCATGTGGCGATTATCGGCGTCTCAATGCTGTCACCACGGCTGATCGCTACCCCATACCGCACCTACAGGACTTTTCATCTGGACTGGAAGGAGCGGTAGTGTTTTCCAAAATCGATTTGGTGCGAGGATACCACCAGATTCCGGTGCGACCGGAGGACATACAAAAAACTGCAACTATTACTCCGTTCGGGTTGTTTGAATGGTTGCGTATGCCTTTCGGTTTAAAGAACGCGGCACAGGCTTTCCAGCGACTGATGGACCGCGTGGGCAGGGGTTTACCCTTTGTGTTTATTTATTTAGACGACATCCTGGTAGCTAGCCCCTCAGTGCAAGAACACCAGGCCCATTTGCGGACCGTGTTCCAGCGGCTCCAAGACCACGGGCTCATTATTCAACCCTCCAAATGTCAATTCGGCCTCCCTGCTCTCGATTTTCTAGGGCACAGAATTACCCCTGCCGGCGCTGCCCCTTTGCCAGAGAAGGTGGAGGCTATTCGGGCTTTCCCCAGGCCCACCACAGTAAAAGGGCTGCAGGAGTTCGTTGGCATGGTTAATTTCTACCATAGATTCGTTCCGGCAGCGGCGCGAGTCCTGCGCCCGCTTTTCCAATGCCTTGCAGGTAATCCAGTAGAATTGTCGTGGTCCCCGGCCGCAGAGTCGGCTTTTACGGCAGCTAAGGCAGCCTTGGCAGACGCCACCATGTTGGTCCATCCGAGCCCCTCAGCCCCCACGGCCCTGACGGTCGACGCCTCTGACGTGGCGGTGGGTGGAGTTCTGGAGCAGCAGGTTGGTGGCCGTTGGCAGCCTTTAGCGTTTTTCAGCCGGCAACTAAATTCGGCCGAGCTGAAATATAGCGCATTTGACCGAGAGCTTCTAGCTCTCCATTTAGCTGTCCGTCATTTCAGGTATTTCCTCGAGGGCCGCCCATTTGTGGCATTTACGGACCACAAGCCATTAACATTCGCTTTTTTGAAATTGTCTGACCCATGGTCGGCCCGCCAGCAGCGGCACCTCACTGCTATCTCAGAATTTACCACAGATGTCCGTCATATCGCGGGTAAGCTGAATGCCGTTGCTGACGCCCTGTCTAGACCTGCTTTTCCCCCTATTTCGGCGGTGGACTGCGAAGTGGATCCCCAGGAGCTTGCGGAGGCACAGCTCCTGGCGGATACCGTTTCGACGTACCAGTCCACCACTTCGGGATTGAAGTTGGCCCAGGTAGCTTGTGGTTCGGAGGGCACGAAAGTCTGGTGCGATGTTTCTCTTCCTCGCCCCAGGCCGGTGGTACCGCCCTCCCTTCAGCGCCGGGTTTTCGATGCCATTCATGGGCTGGCGCACCCGTCCATCCGCTCCACCTCTGCTTTGGTAGCAGCTCGGTTTGTCTGGCATGGCCTACGGAAACAGGTAGCGGGTTGGGCACGTTCCTGCGTTCCCTGTCAGACCGCTAAAGTCCAGCGCCATGTCCAGCCCCCCGTACAGGATTTCGAAGTCCCGGCTTTTCGTTTTTTTCACATCCACGTGGATTTGGTCGGGCCTTTGCCTTCCTCCCAGGGCTACACCCACCTCCTCACGGTGGTGGATCGGTTCACCCGGTGGCCAGAGGCTTTCCCATTGTCTGACATCTCGTCAGCGTCTTGTGCTAGGACTTTGGCCCTTCATTGGGTAGCCCGTTTCGGGGTCCCGGCAGTTATTACAACTGACAGAGGACCACAGTTCACTTCGTCCCTCTGGGCCGCGCTGGCGGAACTGTACGGGTCCAAATTACAACCCACAACTGCATATCACCCCCAGGCAAATGGTCTCGTAGAGAGGTTCCACCGCCAACTTAAGGCGTCCCTCAGTGCAAGGCTTGAAGGCCCGGACTGGGTAGACCAACTCCCTTGGGTTCTTTTGGGCATCCGGACGGCTCCAAAGCCAGATCTCGGTGCGTCGTCCGCAGAGCTGGTATATGGCTCGACCCTTCGAGTACCTGGAGATCTGTTTCCGGACACTTCAGCACTGCTCCCTACAGTCCCAGCAGCGTTAGCAGCTCTCCGGGAACGGGTGGGCTCCCTGGCTCCAGTGCCGACTTCACGTCATGGGTGTCCCATGGTACATGAACCGTCTTCCCTGAAGGACTGTGAGTTCGTTTTTTTGCGTAAAGATGCCCATCGCGCCCCGTTGCAGAGGGTCTATCAAGGGCCGTTTCGGGTTTTACGTAAGGGAACGGCTACTTTCACCTTAGACATGGGCGGCAAGAGTGAGCTCGTCTCGGTGTCCCGGCTCAAACCTGCCCATTTGGACCCGGATCAACCAGTCCTGGTCGGTCAAACCCCTAGAAGAGGCCGACCTCCGTTAGTTCCGCCCAGTCCACAAACCCCCATTCCGACAGTTCCTCCGGGACCCCCAGTTTCGGCAGTCCCCCTAGGACCCCCCGTTCCGGCAGTTCCTCCAGGACCCCCCGTTCCGGTAGTTCCTCCAGAACCTCCCGTCCCGGCTGTCCCACCAAGTCCGGAACCTCCGGCTCCTGTGGTTCAGGCTGTCCCTCTCCGTACTCGTTATGGTCGCGAAATCCGGCTCCCTGCTAGGTTCCGCACCTCGGGTTCTGGGGGGGGGTCATGTAGCGACCATAGAGAATGGTCCAGGTCGTCGAACCCTCGGATTGGCCAGCGAGGTCACGTGGGAACGCGACCATGGGGATTGGTCCAGGAAACGACATCGCTGATTGGCCAGCGATGTCAGGTGCGCGTTTGGCGCCCGTTTTAGTCAGTTCGGCGAAGTCTTCAAGGAAGACAGTAAGTTTATATTGGTTGTCCTGTAACTTGTTGTTTTGACTCTGTATTCGTGTATTGCGGCTGCAATAAACTTCGTCTACAATTAGCAAGTTTCGGACTCGCCATAGGATAGATATTTGTCGTCTTTTCGAATAATCTAAAATTAGAGGGCATGGGTTTGTGAGAGAGGAAAGATTTAAAGGTGATGTGAGGCGCAGGTTTTTCACACTGGCAGTGGTGGTACAATAAACAATAGACAGAAGGAGGCCATTCGGCCCTTCGAGCCAGCACCACCATTCAATGTGATCATGGCTGATCATTCTCAATCAGTACCCTGTTCCTGCCTTCTCCCCATACCCCCTGACTCCGCTCGATCTAGCTCTCTCTTGAATGCATTCAGAGAATTGGCCTCCACTGCCTTCTGATGCAGAGAATTCCACAGATTCACAACTCTCTGACTGAAAAAGTTTTTCCTCATCCCAGTTCTAAATGGCCTACCCTTTATTCTTAAACTGTGGCCCCTTGTTCTGGACTCCCCCAACATTGGGAACATGTTTCCTGCCTCTAACAAGTCCAACCCCTTAATAATCTTATACGTTTCGATAAGATCCCCTCTCTTCCTTCTAAATTCCAGTGTATACAAGCCTAGTCGCTCCAGTCTTTCAACATATGACAGTCCCGCCATTCCGGGAATTAACCTAGTAAACCTACGCTGCACGCCCTCAATAGCAAGAATATCCTTCCGCAAATTTGGAGACCAAAACTGCACACAGTACTCCAGGTGCGGTCTCACTAGGGACCTGTACAACTGCAGAAGGATCTCTTTGTTCCTATACTCAACTCCCCTTGGTATGAAGGCCAACATTCCATTGGCTTGCTTCACTGTCTGCTGCACCTGTTTGCTTCCTTTCAGTGACTGATGCACTAGGACACACAGATCTTGTTGTAAGTCCCCTTTTCCTAACTTGACACTGTTCAGATAATACTCTGCCTTCCTATTCTTACCACCAAAGTGGATAACATCACACTTATCCACATTAAACTGCCTCTGCCATGCATCCGCCCACTCACACAACCTGTCCAAGTCACCCTGCAACCTCATAGCATCTTCCTCACAGTTCACACTACCACCCAGCTTTGTATTATCTGCAAATTTGTTAATGGTACTTTTAATCCCTTCATCCAAGTCATTAATGTATATTGTAAATAGCTGCGGTCCCAGCACCGAGCCTTGCAGTACCCCACTAGTTACTGCCTGCCATTCTGAAAGGGACCCATTTATCCCCACTCTTTGCTTTCTGTCTGTCAACCAATATTCTATCCATGTCAGTACCCTACCTCCAATACCATGTGCTCTAATTTTGCCCACTAATCGCCTATGTGGAACCTTGTCGAAGGCTTTCTGAAAATCAAAGTACACCACATCCACCGGCTCTCCCCTGTCAAATTTCCTAGTTACATCCTCAAAGAATTCCAGAAGTACATGGAATGAGAGGAGATGGTAGAGGCAGGAAAAGCATTTGAATATATTTGGGCTGGCATATGGTTTGGAAAGGTTCAAGGGAATATGGACCAAATGTAGGCATATAGGAATAATATAGATAGGCATTTTGATTGGCAGGGGCCAAAAAGGGCCTGTTTCCATTGTATTATTCGATTAATCAATTATGATTATGATTTCTTAGTACCAATAGGTTTCATTATTCACGATGAAGACCAAGATGAAGCATTTCATGCTGATTTGTGTGCATCGTACTTCGATGCGACATTAGTTTTGCCTTTGTTAGCATGCATCAGATTTACTGAATTAATGTATAACCTTCTAGCCACATATTAGTCATAGAGCTGTGCAGCATAGAAACAGGGATTTTTGGGTCAACTTGTCCTTGCTGACATTGTGGGCTATTGGCATTCTGCGTTATTCCCACTGACTGCATTTGGCAATGTCCTTCTAAACCTTTCCTATTCATAAATTTACCCAGATATCTTTTGAAAGTCTCAATTATATTTGCTTCTATAGCTTCCTTTGGCAACTGGTTCCAGATATGGACCACCCTCTGAGTGAAAATGTTGCCTCTGAGATCCCTGTTAAATCTCTCCCCTCTCACCTTAAGCCTATGCTATCTAGTTTTAGAATCCCCTACTCTGGGAAAAATTTGAGCATTCACTTTATGCCGTCTTTTCAGGGGAAGGTTAAATCACCATAATTGCTCTTTACATTCTATAATTAAATATCAATCGACAAAAAAATAGTTAAAATGTAACTCATTTTATTTACTTCCTCTAAATCTTCAGTCCCAAGATAAAATATTACTTTATTTTGCTATATTTTTAATATGGATTTGTTGACATGGATTATTTCGATTTGTGATGTGATTTTGTATCATTTCTGCCTGGCAGTTACAATATCTGCAAAGATCGCATGCCATGGAAAAGAATGAAAACAGGAATTCCCCGTTGCTTCCCTCCCACTTGGGTAGAATTTCTCTATCTGATACATTACACATGTGCTGTTGAGCGAAGGACCCAGCTGTCCTATAAGTGAATCTTCTTTTCTTGCCTCCATAAAGTGAAATCCCCATTTTCGGATAGATTGATTGGGTAATTCCATTGCCCATCAAACCTCAGACAGACAAAAAATGCTGGGGTAACTCAGCGGATCAGATAGCATCTCTGTATAGAAGGAATGAGTGACGTTTTGGGTCGAGACCCTTCTTCAGACATTATAGAAACATAGAAAATAAGTGCAGGAGTACGCCATTCAGCCCTTCGAGCCAGCACTGCTATTCAATATGATCATGGCTGATCATCCAAAATCAGTACCCCGTCCCTGCTTTCTCCCCATATCCCTTGATTCCATTAACCCTAAGAGCTATATCTAACTCTCTCTTGAAAACATCCAGGGAATTGGCCTCCACTGCCTACTGTGGCAGAGAATTCCACAGATTCACAACTCTTTGAGTGAAAAGGTTTTTCTCATATCAGTCCTAAATGGCCTACCCCTTATTCTTAAACTGTGGCCCCTGGTTCTGGACTCCTCCGACAATGGGAACAATTTTCCTGCATCTAGCCCGTCCAATCCCTTAAGAATTTTATATGCTTCTATAAGTTCCCCTCTCGTCCTTCTAAATTCCAGTGAATTTTCAGTCCAGTTGATCCATTCTTTCATCATATGTCAGTTCCGCCATCTCGGGAATTAACCTGGTGAACCTACGCTGCATTCCCTCAATAGAAGAATGTCCTTCCTCAAATTAGGAGATCAAAACTGCACACAATACTCCAGGTGCGGTCTCACCAGGGCCCTGTACAACTACAGTAGGACCTTATTGCTCCTATACTCAAATCCTCTCCTTATGAAGGCCAACATGCCATTTGCTTTCTTCACTGCCTGCTGTACCTGCATGCTTACTTTCAGTGACTGATGTACAAGGACACCCAGGTCTCGTTGCATTTCCCCTTTTCCTAATCTGACACCATTCAGATATTAATCTGCCTTCTTGTTCTTGCCACCAATGTGGATATCCTCATATTTATTCACATTATACTACATCTGCCATGCATCTGCCCACTCACCCAACCTATCTGTCACCTCATTGCATCCTATCGCAGCTCACACTGCCACCCAGCTTTGTTTCATCCGCAAACTTGGAGATGTTACATTTAATTCCTTCCTCTAAATCGTTAATATATATTGTAAATAATTGAGGTCCCAGCACTGAGCCTTGTGGCACCCCACTAGTCACTGCCTGCCATTCTGAAAAGGACCCGTTAATTCCTACTCTTTGTATTTTGTCTGCCAACCAGTTCTCGATCCATGTCAATACCCTACCCTTAATACCATGTGCTCTAATTTTGCACACTAATCTCTTGTGTGGGACCTTGTCAAAGGCTTTTGGAAGTCCAGATACACCACATCTACTGGCTCCCCCTTATCCATTCTACTTGTTACATCCTCAAAAAATTCCAAAAGATTAGGCAAGCATGATTTCCCCTTCATAAACCCATGATGACTTTGACCGATCCTGTCACTGCTTTCCAAATGCGCTACTATTACATCTTTAATAATGGACAAGCATCTTCCCCACTACTGATGTCAGGCTAACTGGTTTATAATTCCCCGTTTTCTCTCTCCCTCCTTTCTTAAAAAGTGGGGTTACATTAGCTACCCTCCATTACACTGAAACCGATCCAGAGTCTATAGAACATTGGAAAATGATCACCAATGCATCCACGATTTCTAGGGCCACCTCCTTGAGTACTCTACGATGCAGACCATCAGGCCCTGGAGATTTATCTGCCTTCAGTCCTAACAGTTTACCGAACATCATTTCCTGACTAATGTGGATTCCATTCAGTTCTTCCCTCCCACTAGATCCTCGATCCCCTAGTATTTCTGGGAGATTGTTCGTGAAGACAGAACCAAGGTACTTGTTTAAGTGGTCTGTCATTTTCTTGTTTCCAATTATAAATTCACCTGTTTCTGACTGTAAGGGACCTACATTTGTCTTCACTAATCTTTTCCTCTTCAGATTGCTAAAGAAGCTTTTACAGTCAGTTTTTATATTTCCGCAAGCTTTCTTTCATGCTCTATTTCCCCTCTCTTAATTAACCCCTTTATCCTCTGTTGAATTCTAAATTTCTCCCAGTCCTCCGGTTCACTGCTTCCTCTGGCCAATTTATATGCCTCTTCCTTGGATTTAACACTAATAACCCGAATTTTCCTTGTTAGCCACGGTTGTGCCGACTTCCCCATTTTATTTTTACGCCAGACAGGGATGAACAAATGTTGTAATTCATCCATGTGATCTTTAAATCTTTGCCACTGCATCTCCACCGTCAACCCTTTATGTATCATTTGCCAGTCTATCCCAGCTAATTCCCGTCTCATACCATTAAAATTACCTTTCTTTAAGTTCAGGACCCTCGTCTCTGAATTAACTGTGTCACTCTCCACAATATTATGGTCACTCTTGCCCAAGGGGCTTTGCACAACGATTGCTAACTAATCCTTCCTCATTACACGATACCCAGTCTAGGATGGCCTGCCCTCTAGTTGGTTCCTCTACATATTGGCTTAGAAAATCATCCCATATATACTCCACAAAATCCTCGTCCTCAGTGTTGTTACCAATGTGGTTAGCCCAATCTATATGTAGATTAAAGTAATCTATGATAACTGCTTTACCTTTGCTACACGCATCCCTAATTTCCTGTTTGATGTTATCCCCAACCTCACTACTGCTGTTTGATGGTCTGTACACAACTCCAACAAGCGTTTTCTGCCCTTGGCTATTTCGCAGTTCTACCCATACTGATTCTATGGCTAATGTCTCTCCTTACTATTGCGTTAATCTCTTCTTTAACCAGCAATATCGCCCCATGTCCTCTTCCTTTCTGTCTATCCTTCCTGAATATTGAATACCCTTGCATATTGAGCTCGCAGCCTTGGTCACCCTGGAGCTATGTCTCCGTAATCCCTACTGTATCATATCCATTAACAACTATGCACATAATTTAAAGTAACGATCTGTAAAAAAAATTATAACACTGTGGTGCAACAAATAGAACTGCTGCCTCATACCACCCGAGACCTGGGTTCAATGCTGACTTTGGGTGCTGTCTGTTGAGTTTGTACAATCTTTCTATGACTGCATAGGTTTCTTGTTTACTTCCACATCCTAAAGATAATAATAATAATAATAATGCATTACATTTATATAGCGCTTTTCATACACTCAAATACGCTTTACAGGGATTTAAAGAACATAGGGAAGTGAATAAATAGATAAATAAGTAAACGAACAGAGAAAGGAGACAGAGGGTGAGGTGACCTTCAGTGGTTGAAGGCAGTACTGAACAGGTGAGACTTCAGTGATGTTTTGAATGTGGTGAGTGAGGAGGAGTCTCTGACGGTTTGGGGTAGTGAGTTCCATAGGGTGGGAGCAGCGATGGAGAAAGCCCTGTCCCCCCAGGATCTGAGTTTGGTCCGGATGGGGGGGGATAGGAGATTGGCAGCAGCAGAGCGGAGGGTGCAGGTGGGAGTGTGCCTGTGGAGATGTGCAGGTTGTTCCTAAATTGTCTCGAGAGTGTAGGTGACTGATAGAATCGGGGGATGGAGGGGAGTTGACGAGAACATGGGGGGAAAAAATGGGATTAAAGTAGAAGTAGTGTAAATAGATGGTTGATGGTTGGCACATACTCAGTGGGTCAATGGGACTGTTTCCTTGCTGTATCTCTCTATCACAGCATGATTCTGAATTACCCTGGGACACATTGCTGTTATTTGTTTCCACTGCCCTGTAAATAGGTTTGTTTCTAAGTAAATTAACTTATTCAGCAGTACAATATGTATCCAGACCAGGCCAGCTGAATGGTTGACACAGCATTGACAATGGACACTCTGTTCAAGAAGTATCTGTATATCAGCAAACAAATATCAGCTACGCACCTTGTTAGGAAATCGTGAATGAACCTGCATTCTGCCACTGCATGAGGCACAAATTCCGAATGCCTTTAGACTGTCAGGTATTTTATAAAGTCCTAATGCAGAATGCAAACTTTTGGAGAACACACTATTGAATTGTATGATGATCTGTGACTAATTCAAATCTTCATTTCATGGAATTCAGAACCTGACTTATGTTCAGTTGCTCGTGTTGTACCATGGCTACAATTCTATCAAACCAATACATCAACAGTGCTTCTGAATACGGCTGGGAGTGATGAGGTAAAATGAAAAAGCAGTGGATGGCGCCATGGAAAATTAATTGGGGGAAGTGATAAGGCAAGGCAGGAAAATTGCTGTAAGGGTAACAAGCATATCCAAAGAAAGACACAGCAGTGATAACATGATCACACTGAATATAGCCAGGCACAGGTGACAGCAAGGATCATTTGAGCAGGAACGGGATAAAAACAACTTTATGATGCATCTCGCCAATAGATAGAATTACTCAGCGACTCATAAGCATTGTGTGCCTCTTGCAGAAGCACTATGAACTGCTTGAAGGCATGTACCAGGGCCTGGTGTCACATCCTGCCATTCCAATCCATTTGTATGATAATGGGTGTCATCCGTGGCTGATGACTCTGGCACAGGCTTGCCATGTATAATTCTCAACCTGCCATTTGCCCAACTTTGGTTTTAATGCTGTGGCAATCAGAGTTGTCGTGAGAGAACGGGATGATATTTCTATATTGAACAAGATAGAACTGGAAACATTCTTCATTTTGAAGTCATATGAACTTAATTTTGTCATGTTGCTGACAATGGGTTTGAGCTGAGCGTGTCTTTCGCAAAGGAAGCCTCATACTATTTGTATAAATGACACAATAAAAATGTGCTCATGGCATAGTTTGCCCTATGTTATTTGTCTGGGAGTGCAAAATGAGAAGACAGCTATTCACTGTTAAAGAAGTTGTGGTTGGCATAGTAAAAATGGATGTTAACCAGATACATCTATCGGATCAATAATGGTTTCTTTGAAATTAAAGGCAAAGAAATGCAACTACAAAATGTGGCAAAAACACAAGGATGCTCCTATTTATTGTGAAGTGACCAGAGTGAGACTGGTCCTTGATTATTCTGGTGAGGGAACCAGGCTGCAGATGAATGCTGTGCTGTGGTGCTGTGGTCCACTGGGCTCATTGGCCTGGCGGGGGTAGTGGGTTGGTGTTGGGTGAAGTGAGGGAACCAGGCTACAGATGAGAGCTGTGCTGTGGTCCACTGTGGGGTCCTTGGCCAGGCGGGGGTAGTGGGCTGGTGTTGGGTGAAGTGAGGGAACCAGACTGCAGATGAGAGCTGTGCTGTGGTCCACTGGGCTCATTGGCCAGGCGGGGGTAGTGGATTGGTGTTGGGTGAAGTGAGGGAACCAGGCTGCAGATGAGTGCTGTGCTGTGGTCCACTGGGCTCATTGGCCAGTGGCGGAGGCGGCGGGGGCGAGGAGCGCGCATGCGCGGCGCCTGGCCTGGGCTGACTCATTGCTCGCCCGCCGCCATTTTGAGCTCGCTCGCTCGATCGGCGCGGAGGGAAACGGCGATCGCCCGCTCTGGGACATGGACGACGACTCGTACCCGCGGACCCTGTAAGTTAAAACGAAAAGCCCGGCGGCCGCACTCGCCTCCTTCGCCGGGTGCTGAGTGTAAGGGAGAGCGGGAGGGTCTGATCGGGGAAGGATAATAAAATTTGGTGGAGGCTTCGTCGACACGGACGGCCGGCCGGCAGGCCGAAGATGGCGAGGCGTCGCGTCGGGTTTCCTCGCTGACTCCGACCCCCCCCCCCCCCCCCCTCCGGGGAAGGAGGCCGCTCAGCGCCGAGAAGGGAAAGTCCTGGGGAGCCGGGTTTCCACCACCTCACTCACACAGTGGTTGGCGATTAGTTTGGTGCGGGGAACCGGCGGCTGCGGCCGACGGACCGGGAGCGGAAGGCGCCGGATCACAGCGGTGGCGGCGGCTCCCCGGAGGCCAGGCCGGGCCCGGGGGGGGGGGGGGGGGGGGGAGGGAAAACTTTGCGGCCTCTCTGCCAAAGGCGAACAATAGAGCAAACGGTGACAATTTACACCAGTCACAAGTTGCTGCATGCACGTCGTCACCCTCGGCAAAGTTGGCCATTTACCCGCTCAATGGTTGCACACTGCCACGTTCCCCTTTAACCTTTTTTATTATATGCCAAGATACGCCGAATAAACAAGTGGCTCCAGAGCACAAATATTTATTTATTTCTCCCCGTGTAAGATAATTTGTTTCCATTTCCTTTAGATTAGCTTAGAGAAAAAAATATATATTTACCTAATGTAATTGGGTATAGCTCTAGATACTTTTCAGGGAAAAGAAAATTGTGAAAGAAATGTACTAATAATGAATCTTTGATTTCTCTGGAAATATGAGGGTGTGTTTTCATAGTATTTTGGAAAGGTTACGTTGATTTTGCTCATGTTTTATTCTGCTGACTTATGTTCTATCACGTTAATTGTGAGAATACATTTGGTAAAACGTTACATAATTTATGGAGTTATGTAGCTTGGAAACGAGACCTGCAGCCCAGCTTGTTCCTGCTGACCAATATATCTATTTGAGCCTTGGTCAATCTGTTTGCTTTTGGCACATAAACCTTTTCTAGCCTTATAAACATTGGAATTTTGTACCAAAGCTTCACCTGGTGAAATGTAACCACTACAATCAGTCGAAAATGTTGCCCCTCAAGTTGATTGTTGGTATGGACTTGGTAGGCCTTTTTTCATGCTGTATCTCTAAATTCCCTATTAAAGCTTTCCCCTCTCGCCTTGTATCCATGTGCTCTAGTCTAGACCCCTACATTGAGAGAGTGGGGGGAAGGATTGTGACCACCCACTTTACACCCCTCACTATTTTATATACCTCTGTAAGGAAAATCATTAACCTCCCATGCTGCAGGAATAAAAGTCCTTGTCTATCTGGTCTCCCTTTGTAACTTTGTGACACTACTTTTGTTTGAAAATTCATCAGGGTGCATTTTTCCCTACCAAAATATTTCAACCTCTTCTCTCTTCCTCCTTCTCTCCCCCCCCCCCCCCCCCCTCCACCTCCACCTCCATAGCAAGCTCTATAATAGTCACTAAATTTCTACATTTTGTTTAGAGGTTTTTTAAAAATAGCACTTCATTAAGATGCAGCAAATTCATTGACATGATGTGGGAATGATTCACTCATCAGAAGGAAAGTATACCAACAGAATTGTACGTTTTGTTTGGGAACTTTACAACCTATCAGGATGATTCTTGCGGATTAATTGAGTTCCGAAACTGCAGAAAAATGTGATCATGATAGTTGCATGCTGTGGTAACATTAAGATTGAATTGTTTTCCAGCTATGTGGGGAACCTCTCTAGAGATGTGACAGAAGCCCTTATACTTCAACTTTTTAGCCAGATTGGTCCATGCAAAAGTTGCAAAATGATTACAGAGGTAAGAACGTAGCATTGTTACACGTCCACTCACGTACCATATAATCCTGTGGCATCAATGATTTGTTTTGCAGCAAATATTTATTTTCAATCCTGAAATCATGGTTCTCCCATGTCGAAGTCAAAAACACATCACTGTCAAATCCAACTTAATGGAAGATTAGATAGTGTTAAATTGGCCACAATTTTAAATTTTCATGATTTATAATAGCATTAAGAACAATTGTATTTCTTGGGAAGCTCACAGCCAAAATTGAATTATTTTAACGTGTTAGCTGCATAATTGTAGTAACGTTACAAGTGTCATCACTGGTTGAGAAAGTTGGGGGTGGGGGGAGTTGATACTATAATATTTACAAGTGATGTTGCTCTTCTGGGACACACAACATATCAATTTGTGCTCTGATCTAAAAAAATATTGGAAATATGAATAGTTCCAGCATTTTCCCTATTTCAGGAGAGTCAGGCAGCATCTGTAAAGAAGTTGTCATTACTTAAGGTCAGTGATCTTTCATCTGAACATTTCATGAAAGGTCATTGTCTGGAATGTTAACTCTGCTTCTCTCTCCACAGATGCTGCCTGACCCACTGAGCATTTCCAGTATGATCTGTTTTATTTAGTTTTTGTTGGAAGGCTGGATACAAGCTCTGAGCATATTTTCCCTGTGATCCTCAAGGATAAATATTTCCCTGTGCTTTTTCTTGTTAATGTAGCTGTTCAATGAAGCACAACAGTTTGGGTCTGTTTCAGCAGCATGCTGGATTGTTTTTACTTTGCTCTAGTTATCACCATTGCACTTTGTAATACGTAGTAAGTTTCATTCTGCCTTCTACACCTAGTCAAGTTAATTTGTCTGTTTAAGAGCAATAATTACAATGCCCTTGAGTCAGAGACGAGTTACCGTCTCTTTAATTTACATACAAAAGTTAGATACTTTTGTTTGCAAATAATAATCTGAATGCATTAACCCATTATAGCGAGCCACTTCCAACAAGGAAAAAATATGAATTTATAGAATATGATCTTATCTCAATTTTGACTATGAGAGTGTTAGTACCTCAGGCACTTAATTACTACTATCAGTAACACAAAAAAACCTTAATTGGTTATCTGGCTTTTACAGAGACTTCAGTACCAAAGACCACTAGCACTATGGTTCAGAGCATGTGGATAATGTGTGAAACTACTCCAAGTACATGTAGCAATCGGACATGAACCCACCATTAATATTCAATTGCATTGTAGGTTAGATGTTTGTGAGAGTGAAGTTTTTGAATGGCGCACTTAATCAATACTACTTCAGTACATTTAAAAATAAATGCTATGCAGCCATTAGGTCTGCCTGGTGTTTTAATCAACTTCAATGTAATAATATAAGCATGTAGCTAAGAGAACCCAAGGCAGACGCGAGTGTTCAAGAATTGCTTCATCGTCTTCAAATTAGGTGATTATTCTAGGCCCTTTAAATTGGCAATCTAGTGACAGTTTTGTTTCTGCATTCCCATCTGCTCCCCCCAAAAGTGCTTAGCTTTTGTGAGATTGGAGGTGAAATTTGGGATGAATGCTTGCAGAGTTGAGTTGTGTTTTTGTAGTGTAAATAGAATTTGTTTAATTTTGGACACAATCCATTTTTTATGCAATAGATGGTGCAATTTTACAGAAATAACTCTTTGCTTAAGTTATTTCCATATGTTACAGAACAAAGGGACTTGTACACATCCCAAATGTGATAGATGATCAAATCAGTTATTTCAGATGTTTATTAAGGGACAGATGCCCAAGGTACCATGGGGAGCTCTCCTGCAATTATATTAGTACATTGGATCTTGTGTGTTCCTATGAGAGGACATTGTCAACCTGGCCAGAGTAATGCCATTATTACTGTAGCCAGTGTAGAACAATATCACATGAGTACCAGCCTGGGTTAAATACTCAATTTGTTGGATTGGGCAATGAGCATACAAACAACAGACTTGGACTACAATTTTAAAGATTTTACTGTTTTTCCATTAAATCAATGTTGATTAAAGGATTTAGAATTGTACTGTTTTTGCTTATTTATTTGTTATTCATTTATGCATTGCTGTATTAAAAATCTTTGTGTGACAATATACTTGTTGAGCAGAATCAGTTGTTATTTGTGAAGGATTACACCAATTAATGCTTTTGAAAAAATAGTCAAGAACCCAGGGAAATAATTATCACTGGATATAACCCGAGTGGCACTGGATTTTACTTTGTAATTTGCTTTCATGAAAACCCTGGGAATTATAAAGGGAGATGAGGTTTTAGGATTGCTTCCATCAATGCACGAACCTTGAACAGCAGTTTTTCAATTTTTAATTCATCTTGATAGGGAAGTGTATCCTTTGGTCAGGAAGTGACAATGAAAATTCATCAATTTTAAAATTTTCATTAAGGGAAAAGTTAGAAATTTCTTTACATGTTCACATTGTTGTGTCATGGACCACATTTAAGCCAGAGGCTTCTTTGTATTTCAAAGGCAGCATTTGAAGTTGAAGAAGCAGTAGGATTATCTGGCTTGCTCTGACATAACCGGGACACAAACCTGTTTTGTTTTCACTGTTCTATAATTGCTTCACTGGTGTAGAATTGCTAGTGGGGCATAGTAAAGATTGAGAACTGCACAGCCTACAGTAATAAAGAAGAGTTAAAGGATTATTACCATACGGATTTAGATCCTAAATACCCTTTGTCAGCATATAATTTTAAGTGTTGTTAAAAAAGCAACCGTAGATTAATGTTGCAAGGTTTGTGAAGACCTGCGTTATCTGAACCAACTTAGTGCACTGTCAAATAAAAATGGCCTGAATGAAGTCGGAAATGTAAGTGATTTGCCAAAGTAAGTAATTTCTCAAATCTATTCTGGTGATACCCCAGAATTTTTAGTTCACAGGATTTGCGAAACTATCGTAGTTCACTATCTTTGCTTCCTGCACAGCGGATACTTAAGCAATGTTACATTATATGCTAGCGTATTGTAATACCTCCAGGGACACTCGTTTGGAAGCTAAAAAAATGTAAAACTTGTAAAATGAGTATTGGGCCAAATTAATAATTATTGATAAATTCTTTCAACACCCATCTACTTTACATAAAGTGTTTGAGGCTATTCTGTAAATTCTATGCAAGTTGATATTTTTGATTCGGTGGAAAAATGGAGTGCCCTCCCTCCTGGTCAAGTTAAGATATATGGATCAACTCTGCTGCTGAGATAATTGCTGATGCAGCTTGCCACCTTCTCTTATTTCCTGTGGTTACAGTTTACATAAGGTTTACTATTCCCCCCCCCCCCCCCCCCCCAAAAAGTATAATTCTCTGATAGAGTCACAGGCATCAATTAATGTCATTAATTTAAGCACTAAATAGATAATGTTATGCACCATGTAAACCAAAATTTATTTTTTTGGTGATATTCTGCTGATATTGACACTTTCAGTGGTGTTTCTATTGGCCATTGGCACGGAAGTCAATTTTGAATTTGCAAGTTTAATGTTGTGCACCATAAATATATCAGGGTATTTTTAATTTAAATATTGAAGTGCCTCATAAGCATCCATTTTGAAAAATGAGTAGAGATTACAAATAGGTGAAAAAAATATGATTATATATGGCCAATTCGGCAAATGCTGATGCATGACTTTTGCCTTCATTCTGTTGTAAATTTGCCATTGACTGTTAGAGGATTTATTATTTGAAGATCAAGTTTATGCATGTCTTTTAACTTGGAGCCCAACTAATTTCCAGTAACCAGTCAAATGAATCTTGTTGATGCATTCAACATTATCACGGAAAATGTATCCAATCATTTAAATCTCTGAAAATTACATCACTTATGTCAATGTAACAGAATTTTCAAAAATAGCACACAGAAAGTTTAATTTCATACTTTATTTTGAAACTGATAAATAGACACACTAAAATCAAAGTTTGGGGTTCATCATCAATGGTCACTTTGGCAGGAGTCATTACTGTCATGAATTTTAAGTTCTATTAGCAAGGGCTTAGAAACATTTCTTGAATTCTTAATTTCTTGAATTCGTTAGTCATGATGACAACCACATGAATGGCACTTTCAACTCATTTAAATTAAACCCGATGTACTAATAAATGATGAGAAAATTCAATAATGAAGATTGTTGCTTAAGAATTCAATACATTTTTTCCTTTTTTAAATCCTTTTTCCCCAGAATGAAAAAAAACCCGTCATTGGTGACATGCTATTCCCGATTTAGGCAGAAGAGTTCAGTGCCTCAGTAATTATAGCAGATATCTGTAAAAGTTAAATCCTCATTAGTTTGCTGCACGTAGCAGAGGCTTTAGAGTTTAGTTATTAAAATAAATTTTAGAGATTTTGAGGGCTTAAGGAAAATCATATACTTTAAGCTAGGGGAAGCCCAGTGTTACATTTTTTAAAAGTTGTTTAGTAATTTCATTTTAAAATGTTTTTGTTTATGGACAGATTGGCTATAAAAGTTAACGGCTTTAATGTAGATCTGTAAGTATTTCATTTGTTTTCTTTTGTACTAAGTTTTCATGAATTTTTCTTCTCAGCAAACCGCAAGCAGAAGGGTGAACTCTTCTGTTGGATTTTCTGTTTTGCAGCATTCAAGCAATGATCCATATTGCTTTGTGGAATTCTTTGAGCATAGAGATGCAGCAGCTGCATTGGCTGCAATGAATGGGCGTAAAATAATGGGTAAGGTAAGCTATCATACATAACGGGTGAGTGAAAGCCATGCACTGTGAAAGTTTTCAAAGCTTGATGATGCTGTACCTGACATAGGTTTCCTTGGTTAGTTGGTTAAGAAGATTAACTTTCTTTGGCTGAGTTTTTAACTTCTAATTCAACACGGAATATATGATGCTGTATTTGGCATGTCACTTTCAGAAATGTTCTATTAACAGAGTTATAGAGCTGTACAGCACAGAAACAGGCTGTTTGGCCCACCATGTCCATGCCGACCTAGCTGGCACGTTCTCCTGAAGTCCCTCTTAAATCTCTCTTCTCTCACCTTAAGCCTATGCCCTCTATTTCAGAATTTTCTGCCATGGGGAAAAAGATTGAGCATTCGTGTCATCCATTGCTCTCATGATCCCGTACAGTTTAATTAGATCACCCCTCGACCTGCTACTGTCCAAAAAAAGGGCCCTGCCTATCCAAACCTCCCCAATAACGTAAGCCTGCAACTTCAGGTGAATCTCTTCTGTGTCATTTCCAACTTACTGATATACTGATATATTTCCTATCGCACGGTGACTAGAACTCTACATACTTTAAGTGTGGACTCACTAATGAATGTATTATGCTGTCCCAACTTTTGTACTCAATACATTCCCCAATTAAGGCAAGTGTGCAAAAGTGTGCCTTCACCATACTATCCACCTTTGTTGCCAATTTTAGGAACCATGCACCTCTACTCAAATCTCTCTCTTCTGTAACACTCTCGAAGCCTCGCCCATTGACTGTGTAAGTCATGTCCCAGTTAGATGTACCAAAATGTAACACATCACACTTGTTAGAGTTCAAATCCATTTGCCATTCCTTGGCCTGCCTTCCCAACTATCTGGATCTTGTTGTAAACTAAGATAATCTCCCTCGCTGTCCACTATACCATCTATTTCGGTGTCATCTGCAAATTCATTAACGTTAACTACATTGTTCTCCAAATTGTTCATATATTTAACAAACAACAGCGGGTCCAGCAATCATACCTGGGGCACTTCACTGGTCAGAGGCCTCTAATAACCTTCCACAACTACCCTCTCCTTGCTACAAGCCAATTTTGACTCCATTTCACTAGCTCACCTTCTTTGATTGCATATAATATAACATTCCAGACAAGCCTACTATACGAGGTCTTGTCAAAGGTCTTCTGAAGTGCAAAGAACAACTGCTATGCCCTGCCTCTCCCCTCCCAAGAGGATTGATATCAGATTTGCGAGATACAGTTTCCCATGCACAAAGCCATGCTGATCATCCCAAATCAATCTGTGCCTATCCTATTGCTGATAGATCCAGTCCCTAAAAATCCCCTCAAACAACTTTCCCATCACTGATGTCAGTAGTTCCCTGATGATATCTAATAATCTAATTAAAGAAAAAATCCAGTAAATCTTAATTCTTAAATTTTAAAAAAAATATTAGAAATACTCAACAGGGCAGGCAACTTATGGAAAGAGAAACAGTTAAAATGTCCCTTGTTTAGAGGCCCTTGTTTAGAGGTACCAAAGGGAGGAAACAGCTTGGTTTTAAGTTTGAGGTGAGGAAAGAATGGATAGGATGAAGGGAATATTAGATTTTTTTCAACTTGGAACTAAATAGTATTAGAACATTTAAGGGGGGGGGGGGGGGGGGGGCTAGGTGTATGTCTACATGAAGTGCATAAAGGAATATAGGGACAGTCTAAATGGGGGGTTTTGGGGACTGATTTGTTCCATAATAGTACATTCTATAAATCTATAAAAAATATGCTGCTTTTGTAGAGCCCCTGTGAGTAAACTCCATGTACTAACATGAGATGTTTTATAATGTTCCATCTTTTACCATGAATTAAAGACACATTGTTAAAAGTTTTCAAACACTTGTACATTTGTTTAATGTGTAAATTGCTGATTTTAATGAATTACAATTTTTACATTACTTTAGGAAGTCAAAGTAAATTGGGCAACAACACCAAGTAGCCAGAAGAAAGACACAACTAGTAAGTTCTTAAGTTTTTTTGTAAACTAATGGGTATAGTTAATCTCTTTCAGTCAGTAGCTTGTCACTCTTGGACTGTAGAAGTTCTGCATTTGAAATAAGGCGTTCAACCATTTGTCCACTTGAATAATTGTATTGATTTGGTCCACTCTAGTACATTATTAAAAGTTATTATTGTCCCTGTAGAATTGTGTAACATTGAGATAATGAGAGACACTATATGTTATTACTTCTACAAGGCTAGAATTGGGTAAATGCATTAAAGGCCATATATTTTGTGTGTCTGTTTTCCTTGGTTGTTAATTTGCTATCACAATTTGAGTTGACTTTTTGGGTCAAATTAAAATGTACTCCTATTATTTTCTTTTCTGTTCTGGGAATTGGGAGCTGAAGGCAGTGGTGATGAAAATGTTTGCAGACAAGCTGTTGTTCCCTTTAAAGTTGTATGATATTTTGATGCCAACATGTCTGTAACCCAAAACTTATTTATTTGAATGCTCTTTGGAGTTCAGTTTCCTGAAAGCTCAAATTAGTTATGAATGCTTGCACATATGTTTAATTCGAGTTGTATTATGTAAACATTTTAGTTCTAAATCCATCTGGAAAAAAATAAATGTAGTTTGGTGGATTTAGAACATAGAACAGCATAGGAGCAGTTCTTTCAGCTTACAATGTCTGGAAAGTGTTCAATAAGCCTTGTGGCTCACTTGCTATGTTATTGGCACTGTGCAGAGTGAAAAGAAAAAGGCCCCTGAAATGAGTTAACTGGCTGCACAAGTATTTTAAAGGTGATTTGTTGTAATATTTGTCCTAATTCTTGGTGTATGTAATAATTGCTTTATTAAAGTGGCAACTTGCTCCAACAATTGCATCATTAACATAAAGTCAAACTTCTAAGGGACAGCTAATAAATACCAAGGAGAAAGATTCTGATTTATTTGAATAGATGCATGATGTAAGATTACAAATTGTCAAATTTAATAAAAGATTAATTCTTTGTTTAAAATTATCTTCTCAGATCATTTTCATGTGTTTGTGGGTGACTTAAGTCCAGAAATAAGCACAGAGGATCTAAAATCTGCATTTGCCCCTTTTGGTCGAATATCGTAAGTATTTTACCAGTTCCTTCAAAATTTACAGATTGTATTTTGAGCACCTTCACTCATCAAAGTAAAAAAAAAAAAAAAGTATTCCAAACCACACCGAAGTTGGATGCTTGGATTTATGTTCTGTCACTAGACAGTTGAAGAGGATATACCTTGTGCTGAAGGAAAATAATGTTTTCCTGTTAATTGCTTATGCATTTTACTCAAAAGTAGAAAATTAAACTGATTTACAGGCACAAGATCTGTCGTGTACTAGACAATAAATTCACAATACTGTGTTACAATCAGTAGATATTAATTTTATTTTTGTGACGGCTGTGTCCATTTTGAATTGTTGGTGAGAAATTAATTGCAAAATTTGGCCATTAAAATATTATTGGATCATTATATAATATAAGATCTCGCTCCCCGTGATTCCCTCGCAGTGTCAAGACTGTTGAAGGATCATTGATGAGGTGAAGAAAATCTGTGGTGCATTAGTTATAGGTATAGCAAGTAATTGCAGCATATGCAAACTTGCTGAAACAGGCCTGTAGATAGACCAGTGAGAATGGGGGTATTGAGTCAACAGGACATAGACCGAGTCAGAATAATCTATTGGAATCAAATTCGTGGAGGACATAAGATGTCCAGCCTATGGAGCTTGGAATAATTCAGAATGAATATAGCAAAAGCATGAAGTAGAGTTAAAACAGTAATCAGGCTGAGAGCGATGGTAGGGTTATTGAGAAGTTGTTTAAATCCCGCCCTGCAGCCTCCTCCCTCCGTTCTACTTCCTTGCTCCCTTCCTTCCCCCTCCCTGTGGCCTCCTTCCCTTCACCTGCTCCCCATGGTTTCTTCCCTCTCCCTATCTTGCAGCTTCCACTTGGGGCCCTGTCATCCTGAATAACATAACATCAAATGTAGTTGCCTAGTGAGGAAGGCATTAACATATCACTGAATTTAACATTTTATTTGACCATCAGTTTGAAGCTATTTAGTTATTTGTGAATAATGGTTTCCGGAGATAGACACAAAAAGCTGGAGTAACTCAGCGGAACAGACAGCATCTCTGGAGAGAAGGAATGGGTCTCGTTTCGGGTCGAAGCCCTTCTGTTTCCGGAATTGTGTTTGTCATTTTACGAATAAGAATACTAGATGGAGCTATTAGATTCGCTTTGGACTTTTTCTTTCATCCCTCATCTGATGTCATATGTCCATCACTTGCATTGTGCACCTCTGTCATAAAAGATGGCTTTCCATTCCAGAAAGAAAGGGGTTGACTCATTCAGGATTGACTCATTTACAGGTCATTTTAGAAATATACATGAAAGGTACATTTTTGCACCCAGCTGCAGTTTTAGATATGTATGTGCAAGCTGAACTCCTAATCAAAAATGTTATAACTACATGATGAATTCATGAAGCCAAAACAGGGTCTCGGCTTATGTACAAGACCCTACATATAACATTGTTTCTGGTGAGTGTGTGCATGTGTGTGTAATGGCCAAGGATTTGAAATGGTGTTTGCTGCATAATTTCAGGATATGCAGTTAAATTGCTCTATACATTTTATTGGATAAGTTAATAAGTATAAAGACTGTCCTAAAGTGCAGAGTGCTTGTTTTGCTTCTGTGTATTTTTTTGTTGAATTTTGTTGAATCAAGTGTGTCAATTGTCGTAAGTAAATCATTTGTACAATATTTGATTTGACATACTGTGTAGATTTTCTAATGACATTTTGTAGGTTCTCAAATAATAATTAAAGATTACAAATTTTGGTTTATAGTTTATCTCACTTTGGTGAGCTGCTGGTGTACAGAATATGTTTGGTTTAAGGCACAGTACTGGGATCTGAATGCAAATTTACAGTACCAGCAATTGGTGTTGGAATATTGGAAAGCAAAATAATTGTAAATTCCAAGCTTTTTTTTGTGGTTCCTGTTTTGTAATGGAAGTAACATTGGCTCTTTTAGTAGTTATTTCAGTGGTTGATTGTTGATGAACATAGTTTTGGATACATTTTCATTGACTGGGTGGAAATTGAGGTGTCTGACTAAGGTGTTCAGTTAGCCATTATTTGCCCTAATAGCCACAATTTACACCTCAGTATCACAAAACGATACTGGTTCAATGATACATGGTGCAGCAAATTGAAAGGGCTCGATATTCAGGCCTAAGATGGCGGCTATTTTAATTTTTTTAACTCGTACCTTATTAACTGACTTTTATTCACTGTGAACAGTTTGCGTTATTTTATTTCCTATTTTCTATAACATTCTTTGCTTTCAGTTGTTGGACACTTTTGTAATATGTTTGCAATTTAAAATGATAGAATCTTGTCCTTAAAACAATTTACTTGTGTTAAATGCATTGTCTCCTAAAATATGAAAAATTGACCATTTAGAAGGACCGGGTGATAGAGAGCAGTCTTGGTTATGCTGACATTTATGCAAGGATGATCTGGATTCAATTGATAATGAATGAAGAAATTTGGCTAGGGATAAAATACAGCTTGTCCAGTTCACTAGAAATCATTATTCACTGGCCAGTGTTGGTAAGTTTGGATTTTCTCGAGGTTTGTTCATCCGTTCTGACTGCTGATCATGGTTGCCATACCTTGCTGATGGTTTCCATACTAGTCATAAAATCTGGTTTTGCAGCCAAACTGCTGTCCAGCAAAGTCTAGCGGCCTTAAGTGAGGTTTTCATGATATGGTTCAATATTTAATTTTTCAAAACATTTTAACATGAATTCTGCCTTTCAATACCAAATTAAACTTCCAACATTTCCTTTAACCTGTTCAGTACCATCCTTGAGTATACTTGGGTTATGGTCGATAGTGGGGAAAAAACATTTGGCAGTGAGCAGGTTAATTGGGTCATCTTTCATTTCTGCATTTTTTAAAACGAATGGTGTAATTTAACTTGTATTCTGGGATAGTGAAAGTGGCCCAGAATTTGCTGTTGCAAGTCATGTCTTAAGTGCATAAATAGATTAGTTTCAGCTCCACAGTTTTTATGCAGTGTAAATTGGTAAAGTGCTAGTTGGTAATGAAGTACATGGGAACTTGGTGAAAGCAGGCAAGTAGAGATCAAAACAGAAAATCTGGGGAATAGGTAATGAAGAAAAGGGATCAAATTTAAGAACTAGATTTGATATGAAAGTGGTAGAGGGAAAAGATTGTAGAATGAAAACTAATAAGATGGGTCATTGGTTTTGATCCCTTTCTATTCCTCTGTAGTTGAGTAGCACTAGTTGCCCCTTTAACGAAGTCCTTGCTGTTTAAAATGCAGCCTAACTTCTAGGGAACAAGTCCAACAACTTACTTTATATGCATGGGGAGGTTGACGGCGAGATCTCACCTTTGATGCTAATTGTACGTTGTAGGTTATCCAGCAATTTGTGCTGATTTGGCAACAAATTGTATCTTTTCTTCACAACAAATGGCTATTAAAAAAAACTGACTGTTTATGATGTGAACGCCATTTTTCCCATCATGCACCAATAGCTAAATCAGCAGGCATTTGTAATTGGGCAATATGTTAGCATGTAGTGTCAGTTTCTTACCAATAGATGCTGCTGGCAGACTTCAGAAATATTTCCAAGCACATGCCAGGGCCATTGCATCATCCTTTTATGCTTGCTGTTTCCTGACTCTTTAATTATTAAAATGAGGCTCAGTACCTGTTACATTGTAAAATGTATTTAAAGCCATCGATTAATACTTTTCTTGAAATACTCTGCTTGTTTGCACTTAAGCCTGCACTCTTTCTGAGTACCCTTTACGTCACTGTTGGCTATTTGCATTGCAATGGCTTCGGTCCAGCATGTATTGCTTTTGTACTTCTCATCTACCTCATTTATCTAAATACTAGTAAATAAGTTTGTTTAAATTTCAACAGAAGAACACTTGTAAGACTGCTTGTACACCGGCTACAGAAAATACTGGAGTAATGTGCAGCTTTTTTGTAGTTCCAAGTCATAATTAAAAGTAATAGCATTCTGGTTATTTTACAGAATTGCTGTTAAGAATGGACAGGATCCCCATGGCTAACTGCAAGGAACTGTGCACACTGGAAGTTCATTAAATCAGTTGTAGTTTTTTTCTCATTTCTATTTATTCTCTTTTTTATAAATTTATTAGACTTGATTGTTAACATTTTAATGTGCTCTATATAGTGCGAATTTCGTATTCCCAATCCTATTGACGTGCTTACGAATCCTATGTAAATGTTGTTCGTACTGGTGTGCTTAGTATTGTTTTAGTTTCATATTCATTTTCTAAATTTCTGAAAGTCTCAATTTTTCAAAATTTACAGCTGCCCACAGTCCAAAAAGAGGGTAGAGAATTGACCATACCACGAAAAATAAAGAATTCAGTTAACAGGCGATGTATGCCTTTTAATTCCTATTTTTTTTTCTCTTTTCTGAATTTTTATATTTCAATTATCTGTGTGGTTAGGTAGAACACGCATTTTAAAGGGTCTATGTAGAAATGCATGGTTAAGGAAAATTGGAATTGGAAATTTGTATTTGTACTGAAGACTTTCTCAGTTTAGTGGCAGTGAAGGTCTGTGTTTTTAAAAACTATTGAGTTCATGGTTTCCAGTTCAATATAATCAGTGAAACCAAGCTCAGGATACCAGAGTTTGCATGTTTGCTATTTATTGCTACATGGAAGGTTAAGTTATAACAAGGATAGAACAATTAAATATGTTATGGTGGGATTATAATAATCCCTTTTTGTTTCAAAAATGACTTGTGCTGACAATACAGTGTGTGGTTCCTTTTTATTTTGTTCAAGGGTGTTTTACCTATCTTACTCATTAACTTGTATCTATTCACACAGGGATGCTCGCGTTGTAAAAGATCTGGCAACGGGTAAATCCAAAGGCTATGGATTTGTGTCATTCTACAGTAAACTGGTAAGTTCTTGCAAGAAATAACTTGAATGCAATTCAAACCACATTTTGATACAGGTTCACTCAAGTTTTAAGCATGCAGTATTCACTGGCAATAGATCAAAATTACAGGCAATTATGTTATGCATTCAATGATTTCATCACATACCTGGATTAAACCCATTCTGTCCCAACCTTTGTTTCAAGCAGAAATTGTCCAGTTTAAGGTGGTGCATTGTCTAGACTAAGCTATTTAGTCAGAGTCATAGTGATACAGTGTGGAAACAGGCCCTTTGGCCCAATTTGCGCACCCCGGCTAACATATCCAGCTACTAGTCCCACCTGCCTGCGTTTGGTCCATATCCCTCTAAACCTGTCATATCCATGTACCTGCCTAACTGTTATAATGTTGGGATAGTCACAGCCCCCAACTACCTCATGTGACAGCTTGTTCCATACACCCACCACCCTTTGTGTATTAAATCTTTTCCCCTTCACCGTAAACCTATTTGTTTCTACACCTTCCCTTCATAACCCGCTAATAGCTGGCTATCCTTTCTGATGTTTCTTTGTATTCTGAATGAATGTCTCCTTACTACTTTGCAGTAAATAGGATTTAGTCTGAATCATTAATTTCATAGGCCTGACTCATTGTAGAGTATCAAATACATTCTTTCACAGCATTCAAACCGGGGGAAAGCAGAATCTTCAAGGTTTTGTGGAATTTTATGTTACATCAGACAAAACTTTGTGTGTTTGGACTACGTACAAAGAAACCTGTTAAAAGTAATGTCCCTTCTTTACTGTTTCCAACAAAACCATTTGTGTAGTCAAAGCCTTTCTCTTGTATAGATTGACAGTCATTTACAGATTGACGTTCTTGATTGCAGCAGCTGGTTTTGACAACCTGTCTCGTATGAAGTTTAGATTCATTTTACAAAATTATTTTACAAATTTGCTAACTTAGTATTACTTCTATTCCTTCTTGCTCTTTAAGGTTCCTTGTCCATCATTATATTTTGTGTTGCAGCATTTAGGGGAAAAATGGTTCCATATCCAAAGCAGATAATTACGAAATCAAGCTATTGAATTTTATGTCCATCCTAAAAAGCATAGATTTGACTGTATGGAGTAATTCATCACAGCCAATCCTTACTTCATACATTGGTTTGTAATATTTTAATTTATGGAATGATTTTTTTTATTATAGGAGGTGTAAAACCAGTCCCGACATTGCCTCCCTCACCACCATCTAGGAGCCCAAACAGCCTTTGGCTGGCGAGATAAATATTCACTCATACCTTCTCCAACCTTGCTATTCCATGGAGTGCTATCTATGGACTGGTGAGACCAAGTGTAAACTTAGTGACCACTTTGCTGATACTGGCACTTTGTTTGCCATGGGCTTTTGGAGCTCCCTTTTGCAACCCATTTTTATTTATTTTCCATTCCCATATTGAGCTGTCAATCCTGCCTTCTCCACTGCCAGGGTGAGGTGAATAGCAAACTAGAGGAATGGTTCCTTGTATTCCACCCAGTAGTCTACAGCCTGACAGCATCAATATTGAATTCTCCCAATTTCAGTAACCTACATTAATGACTAGGATGAAAGGGATTAAAAGTACCATTAGCAAATTTGCAGATGATACAAAGCTGGGTGGTAGTGTGAACTGTGAGGAAGATGCTATGAGGTTGCAGGGTGACTTGGACAGGTTGTGTGAGTGGGCGGATGCATGGCAGATACAGTTTAATGTGGATAAGTGTGAGGTTATCCACTTTGGTGGTAAGAATAGGAAGGCAGAGTATTATCTGAATGGTGTCAAGTTAGGAAAAGGGGATGTACAACGAGATCTGTGTGTCCTAGTGCATCAGTCACTGAAAGGAAGCATGCAGGTACAGCAGGCAGTGAAGAAAGCCAATGGAATGTTGGCCTTCATAACAAGGGGAGTTGAGTATAGGAGCAAAGAGGTCCTTCTGCAGTTGTACAGGTTCCTAGTGAGACCGCACCTGGAGTACTGTGTGCAGTTTTGGTCTCCAAATTTGAGGAAGGATGTTCTTGCTATTGAGGGCGTGCAGCGTAGGTTTACTAGGTTAATTCCCGGAATGGCGGGACTGCCATATGTTGAAAGACTGGAGCGACTAGGCTTGTATACATTGGAATTTAGAAGGATGAGCGGGGATCGTAACGAAACGTATAAGATTATTAAGGGGTTGGACACGTTAGAGGCAGGAAACATGTTCCCAATGCTGGGGGAGTCCAGAACAAGGAGCCACAGTTTAAGAATAAGGGGTAGGCCATTTAGAACTGAGATGAGGAAAAACTTTTTCAGTCAGAGAGTTGTGAATCTGTGGAATTCTCTGCCTCAGAAGGCAGTGGAGGCCAATTCTCTGAATGCATTCAAGAGAGAGCTAGATAGAGCTCTTAAGGATAGCGGATTCAGGGGGTATGGGGAGAAGGCAGGAACGGCGGCACGGTAGCGCAGCGGTAGAGTTGCTGCTTTACAGCGAATGCAGCGCCGGAGACTCAGGTTCGATCCTGACTACGGGTGCTGCACTAAGGAGTTTGTACGTTCTCCCCGTGACCTGCGTGGGTTTTCTCCGAGATCTTCGGTTTCCTCCCACACTCCAAAGACGTACAGGTATGTAGGTTAATTGGCTGGGTAAATGTAAAAATTGTCCCTAGTGGGTGTAGGATAGTGTTAATGTACGGGGATCGCTGGGCGGCACGGACTTGGAGGGCCGAAAAGGCCTGTTTCCGGCTGTATATATATGATATGATGATGATATCACATTGAATGGCGGTGCTGGCTCGACGGGCCGAATGGCCTCCTCCTGCACCTATTGTCTACTCTCCCATCTGTCCCAGGCCCTTCAAAGATGCTCTTCTTTTTGACCTCTTTCCCCCACCCAGTCCATCTGTCCATTACACATCCACCTACTGGGTTCCCAACTCCCATTGTTCCATCTGCCCACCTTGCCCTCATTTATTTGGATCCATGCTATATCTTGCTTTCCTATCTGATTCCATCTGTCACCTCCTAGCCTCTTGCTGTTTCCATCCTTCCCACTGCAACCTGACTCCATCTTTCAATCAATCCTTCCTTGCCTGGATCCACCAATTACTTGCCAGCTCTTGCCCCACCCTTCAGCTTTTTAATACTGGCTGCCTCCCCTCTTCTCTTCCAGTCCAGATAAAGGTGCTTGATACTTGACTCAGCCATTTCCCTCCACAGAAGCTGTCTATTTGCTGAGTTTATCCAAAATAATGTTTATCCTCCAGATTCCAGTATCTGCAGTCTCTTGTATCCATCGATTTTTTATTTTTTTATTTTTCAAAATGGCGACACTTTTGACAAGGCCTATATTACCCACTCCAAACTTTTAAGATGGTAGTTGGCCACCGCTATGGTCTGCTCCCTCTGCTGAAGGTACTGTCACGCTGTTATTGGATACAGGGTTTAATGCAGCACTTGTAACAACAATATTTCCAAAGCAGTCTGATGTTTTATTTGGGGTGCATGCAGGTGGTATTTCCATGTATCTGCAGCTCTAGTGCTCAAGGTTGCAAGTGTCGAACATCTTGGTTCATCACGTGTATTGAGATAAAGTGAAAAAATGATTTGTGTGTTATCCATGCAAATCATACCACACAAGTACATTAGTGCAAAAGAGAAAATAATTAGAGTGCAGAATATAGTTTTACAGCTAGAGAGAGCGCGATAAAAAAAATGTGCAAGGGCCACAACAAAGTAGCTTGAAAGAACATGAATTAATCCCAGGCCTATGCGGCACACTCAGCAGCCTGATAACAGGAGCAAAGAAGTTGTTCTTGAATCTGCTATGTGCTTTAATGCTTTTATATCTTCTGCCTGATGGGATAGGGGAGGAGATGAATGGAGTTGATGTTCCTTATGTTGACTGCTTTTCCTGCTACAGTGGTATAATGGGTGGGGGGGGGGTAATTTTGTGATGAACTCGGCTGTTCACAACTCTGCAATTTCTTGCAGTCTTGAAAAGAGCAATTACTGTATGAAGTTGTAATGCATCAGGTTAGAATACTTTCTATCCAAATGCATCACAGGTGGTCTCATTGGACTTGGATACATGACCATATAACCATATAACAACTACAGCACGGAAACAGGCCCGTTCGGCCCTACCAGTCCACGCCGACCACTCTCTCTGACCTAGTCTCATCTACCTGCTCTCAGACCATAACCCTCTAATCCCCTCTTATCCATATACCTATCCAATTTACTCTTAAATAATAAAATCGAGCCTGCCTCCACCACTTCCACCGGAAGCCCATTCCATACAGCCACCACCCTCTGAGTAAAGAAGTTACCCCTCATGTTACCCCAAAACTTTTGTCCCTCAATTCTGAAGCTATGTCCCCTTGTTGGAATCTTCCCCACTCTCAAAGGGAAAAGCCTACCCACGTCAACTCTGTCCGTCCCTCTTAAAATTTTAAAAACCTCTATCAAGTCCCTCCTCAACCTTCTACGCTCTAAAGAATAAAGACCCAACCTGTTCAACCTCTCTCTGTAGCTTAAGTGCTGAAACCCAGGCAACATTCTAGTAAATCTCCTCTGTACCCTCTCCATTTTGTCGACATCCTTCCTATAATTTGGCGACCAGAACTGCACACCATACTCCAGATTCGGCCTCACCAATGCCCTGTACAATTTTAACATTACATCCCAACTTCTATATTCGATGCTCTGATTTATAAAAGCAAGCATACCAAACGCCTTCTTCACCACCCTATCCACATGAGATTCCACCTTCAGGGAACAATGCAGTTATTCCCAGATCCCTCTGTTCCACTGCATTCCTCAATTCCCTACCATTTACCCTGTACGTCCTATTTTGATTTGTCCTACCAAAATGCAGCACCTCACACTTATCAGCATTAAACTCCATCTGCCATCTTTCAGCCCACCCTTCCAAAAGGCCCAAGTCTCTCTGTAGACTTTGAAACTCTACTTCATTATTAACTACACCACCTATCTTAGTATCATCTGCATATTTACTAATCCAATTTGCCACACCATCATCCAGATCATTAATGTAAATGACAAACAAGTCAATGAGTAACTAGAATGGATTTTACAGATGTTATACTTTGCAGCTGAAGTGATGAAGGGCATGAATGTTTAGGGTGACGAATCGGATGCTGATCAAGTGGAATATTTTGGCCTCAATGGTGTCAACCTTCTTGTGTTGCACCTGCCGGAATTGCATTTGTGCCTGTAAGAACTACCTGTAATGGTAGAAAGAGTTTTTGGGTCAGCTGGTGATTTACTTGTAGGAGCCATAATATTTATGTGGCTGTTTTCATTGAGTTCCATTCTGATCCGGTATTCTCTCCAGGATGTACATGCTGATGCTCCTTATGATTATGCCACTAAATATCGAGCAAAACTGGTTAAGTTCTTGTATTTGTTATGGTCTTTGACTGGCATTTTTGTTATGCAAATATTAATTGCTGCTGATTAGGCCATGCTAACCTGTTAACTTGATTCTATGTAGTGGGAAATTGCAAATATAATTGAGCATTATGCAGTCAGCATCAATATCCTCACCAGTTGCAAGACTGTCACAAGGGTGTCGTCTTGATTGTAGGATCCCAAGAACCCTGTTTAGTTAAGTAAGAGACTCTTTAGCACTCAAATAATGGTTGCTTGCATTGCTGAAGTTGGAGATGTTTCCTCTTCATTATTGTCTGCAGTGATTTATGACAAAATGGCAGGACTGCAAAGCTTTTATCAGATCTGTTGGTTGTGGGATTGTTGACTTGTAGTGCATGATGTAGTTGTGTTGAAGCATCACTATATTGGCACCACATCTTTCACGGTATGCTTAATGCTGCGTCTGGCAGGCCCTTCGACACTCATCACTGAACGTGGTTATTTTTCTGATTTAATTGTATGGTAGACTGAGCATATGCCAGGCTACATGGTTACAAATTCAGGCTAGCATTTCTGTAGCTGTTCAATGCTTAATGTATGCCTCGTTCTGAAGTGGTATATTCGTTTTTAGCTTGATTGTCATGCCAAACCATGAGGATGGAAAGACTGTCCTTGTAAATTCCACCAGGGGGCACCGCACGACGGCTGCCTCGCCTACACTGTCCCTTTCAAACTTTTTTTGTTTTTGGTAAGTTTTAAAAGTTTGTTTAAATGTTCTCTGGTTTGTTTTATGAGGGGGAGGGGGAAACTCTCTTTCAATCTCTTACCTTGCTGGTGATGCGATTGTTTTCCGGGTCGTATCTCCGGTCACTCTGCAGCCTAACATCATGGAGTTGGGGGCCTTGCCTGGGACTGACTTTGAGACCCCGTGCCGGCAGTGGACTCACCATCCGAGCATGCGATTCCTTGCCTGGATCGGCGCTCCAACTTCTTTTGTGTCCACCATCTATGTTTCAAATGTTACATTACTGTCTTCGTCCGTCCTGAAAAGGACATAAGCTTCCGGCGACAATCAGTGGGAGCCATCACTTGTACAATAGATGGTGGTAGCAGAATTAGCTCAGGGCACTTCCAGTTTCCAGTCCCGCGATGTGGACGCTTCTGCTATGGGGTCGACGCTCCGCCT